>NC_050527.1:3048452-3063280 GCF_002922805.2 Oryzias melastigma
GACAGAATTTGTTAAATTTTAAGTGTTCAGATCCAAATTGACCCATTTTAGAGTGGAAAAATTGGTCAATTTTGACCCAAACACAATATAAAGGTCAAGTAAAATTAATTTTACAAAGCTCAAAACTTTAGTAATACATCAAATCCAGAGGGTATCACAAGGACGGTGTCAGTAAAATTTTTTAGGGAAAAAATAAAAACTACATATAGTCCAAATAAAACTGACCCTTTTTTGGAGTCTGAAGAATGCATTTAGCCAAAATGTGGGTTCCTCAGTTAAAAAGCAAACAATTCAAACAATTCCCAATGTATTTTAACACTTTAAAACTGTTTAAATCTCAGGACAGCATGAACCCTGCTTAACTGGATTCTCACTTGTTTTTTGTTGAGTGCTAGTACAAGAGACTGTTTAAGTTTGATAAAGACAGGCCCTCTGCTCAGCAACATTTACAAATCCCCCTCAAATCTGTTAGAACCAGCAGATGGCACTGTAGCAACATCCAAACTGCAAGAAATGTACATGAAAGGACAAAGTAGAACCGAGTTTGAAACAGTCAAGTTTATTTGGACCTTTGAGTTACACTTGAAGAACCAGTAAATTACCTCAACTTTCATAATCCAATAATCAAAGCCTTTTAGGTCATGAGACAAACTGACAACTACATTCTCTTAACATGAGCTTTACCATAGACAAATGGCTGAGAATAGAAGTTTTTAAACACATGCTGAACAGGACCTTTCAGAAACTTCCAAGCAGCTGGAAGATGTCTGATCTTCTTTAAGTTACGGAATCCTCGAGGTTCCACAACATCACTTTCAAAACCAGCGTCAGCGAAATCACTTTGGTCAACTGCGTGTCCTGCACTCCGGGGTTGGCCCAGTCCACCCAGAGACATGTCATATCCAATTGGGCCGATTTCATCAACAGCAAGGGGCTGCTTGCTGTAGACATGCGCTTGCGGCTGGCTGTAACCTCGAGGAGCCCAAAACGTCAGCTCAGGCTGCCCAAAGGATGAGCCTTGTGCTGGTGGGGCAACATGCTTGACCTCCCTAAAATGGGGCCCAGGGTAGTCGGATAGCGTCGCTTCAGGAAAGCTGAGCATGCGGTCTGGGGTGTAGTCACTTGGGACTTGTGGATACATCCCATGGCCCAAATGGAACCCACTGGAGCTTCTGGGGTAAATGTTGTCCATAGAAGACCTTCCTCTTGGCAGACCTTGTTGGTAGAAAGTCCAGTCAGGGTCAGCTGTAGCCACTTCGTAGTTGAAGCTTCTGGGGTAAATCATATGAACTCCAGAAAGATCAGGGGCACCATGGTGTCCAGGATACTCCAAACCCAAAGCAGCTGCACGGGCTGCAACAAAAGAAACAGTTTATCAGTTCTTTTTTTTTTTAAACAAAAAATATATATATATAAAAAAAGTAGACACCACACACACCTGCTGCAGTTTTAGAACAATAAGCACCTCCAGCTGATGCAGAATGGAGCACAGCAATACTGTAGCAAGGAAAAAAAACAAGTTACATCAAATTTCTTTAAATATTTTTGTACATGAATTAACTTTATGGCCATAATACCTGAGCAAGACCACCAGTGCTACACACATGTCTGCAGTTATGCCAACTTCATGACTATAACGTTCCCCAACTCATCTCCTCCTTTTACATTTTTTTTTGCAGCCACCAGCTTGATTTACTAATTAGATACAGCTGGTTGTCATGGAAACCAAGTCCAACCACTGAATCAGTCAGCCACTGGCAAATTGGTTCATTACTAAAAATGAGCTGAATGCAAGCTAACAGCAGCATTTAGCAAAAATAAAATAAAATTATACATATGTGATGCTGTTTTATATTAATCTGGTTTTATCATTTATTAAAAAAATGCATCAAAAGTTTGGAAAGCATTTGAAAGAAAAGTGCTTTGATGTGTAATTTGAATATGATCTGTTTTGCATTTCCATAGCATCCCTTTAGATCAGGTAGCTAATTAAACTTTCCAGTGGACCTAAAAGGGTTTTGACTGCCGTACCATTCTCTAATGATTATCATCACAACTCTTAAATTATCTCATTAAGCTTGACCTCTTTCATTTTAAGGTTCAGGGACCATAGTGGATTTGCTGGAGCATGCATGCAAAAGGTTGGCTCTCTTTTCATAAACATGCATAGGGCTAATTTAATTTTGTGTCGGGCAACTTCTTCTGTTAAAAGAGTGAGGCAAGGGTGTCCAAATCCAGGCCTCGAAGGTTGGTGTCCTACACGTTTTCTAACCAATCTGCCATTCCTTACTGGCTAAACACACCAGATCCAGGTAATCAGCAGCAGATAAGACAGAATTTCTGGAAAACCCAGTAAGAGACAAAGACTCAAGATACGTTGGGTCATTGGGGCATACTATTATAGACTTAGTATATTAAAATGGACTACATTAGATTACGAATCATGGTTCAGTTTTCCTGATCCACACTCCAGACCAGGTGGTGGCGGTAAAGCACCATTCTCTTGATTGACAACCGCCATAAAAACATCTCCAGAAGAAGAACCAGCAGGAGGTGAATTGTGGGATGTTCTCTACGCAGAGACAGATGTTGAAAGGAAATTCAAATTGATTTTATTTATAAAGCACTTTTCATATAAAAATACATCTCAAAGTCCTGTATGTATGGAAAAAAAACGATAAAAACAAAAAACAACCCTCCTGATAAACCAAGAATAAAACCCCAAAGTGAAGATCAACCCCCTATACACATAAAACATATATACTAAAAAATAAGTAAAAATAAAAGAGAGGGAACCCTGAGAAATAAACTGGGAAATTGCAGATATTTTGGGCAGCACCAGCATATGGTTTTGATTTCTTTCTTGAGGAAAACTATTACTAAGGTGTTGACTAACATTCTGACTTATACTCCATACCATAGGTGCCAGTAACGCACCTCAAAACTGTGTGCCATCCACCATGAAACCACACAAAAAGGAGAATTAAAAATCTTTAATGACTGTATAAGCATACATAAATGATTGACTATTGTGGATGTAAAAAGATTACATATATTGTACATATATGCAAGTGTACATGCGTATAAGTGTATATACATATGTACACAAATTGTATAGGTATTTACGTATATATGGATTTTTTTTATATTAATATGCTGTAAAGAGGGTGGGATTAAAGTTTTCTTTTAACTTCTTCCCACCCCTTTTTGAACTCTATATCATGTTTGTACTTGCTCTTTTTTTGGTACTTGTTCTTTTTTTGGTTACTCTTTTGTTGTTTGTTATGACTGTTTTTATTGTTTTAAATAGTGTTCAAAATAAACTGAAACTGAAAACTAGGAGTAGGTCAGCCCTCAAGGCCTGGATTTGGTCCATTGACTGTATATTCACTGGACATCTCAAACCCTCGCCCCTCTTGTTCCAAACAGGAAGTACCCGCTGGTTCCTTGAAGTAACAGACTTCTATTGAGAAATACAGTCATTCTATTTTTCAGAGTAACCATTCTTGCTTGGATACTTTTTTCTTAACCTCTTCTTTCTAATCCTATTTTTAAAATATATGTTTTCTTTATTGCAAATTATTCAAGTTATAAATTGACCAGTCAGATGCCTCAGTAAAAGCATGTTATGTGGTGCCCGCTTGCCCCCACCTTGAACGTTTGATTGACAGATTCTCAATGAGTTGCTTTTAGTGGAAGGAGTGTTGACTTAGAAAAAGCTCCCTTATGGTTGGTGACAGTAGTTCCTCTAAAAACGTGACTCAGACGGACTCGGACGAATCGTGTTTCAAAATGGCGGCAGCCGTATCAGGAAGCCAGGGTGACAATTTTAGCCTGATTTCGCTGGGGCTGGACGTACAGTCTTTTCTATGGGTGATGTCAACACTTTGCTTTGTCCAGTCTATGCCTATGATTTGGACACTCTTGGAGTGGGTGGATCCTCAAAGCTGGGATGTTTGAGGCACGATGTGAACCGCCCCCTACAGGAGGAGTCTGCTCTGCCAGCACCGTCCCCAGTCTAACATCAATAACCAATTTCTCCACTGAGCTAGTGGTGATCATCAAGAATACTTTCATTTTAGATGCACATTACCGTATATCTTCCAGTTGTGTCCTGTCGTCAATAAATTCCAGCTCAAACAGGATGTTCGTCACTTTAGACACGGGGCTCCTTTAAGACACCACCACCCCCCCGATGGGGACAGTGGTGCAGGCGTCAAGTGTATTTCTGTTGTGAACCAGTGTAGCGATGGCCGTGGCTACTAAAGGTAGATATGTAGTATGTGCATCCATCTTTGAAAAGATTTGGATACTGTTTATTTTTGTGGGAGAAACAAAGAAAGTCTATAGGATGACGTCATGAAATGGGCGGCAAAAAGCTCATGAAAAATGACTAATATTTCATAAATAATGTGTTTTTTAATGTTCCGAATGTGATATATGATCATGTGTATGGATATAGTTCACTCTGAAAGCCTTAAGAAAATCATGGTATGGCCCCTTTAATACTTCACCCAAACTATTTCTGTCGTGGAGGACAAGCCAAACAGGAGCTTGTTTCGATTCTAGAATTCAATGTTCTACCCAGAACCCACCATTAAAAGGCTGGAGCTTCGTTTCCAGTGTGGTGTGGCAAGTAATAGAATTCATCTGCAGGTAATGCAAAACCAGAGACACAGACTCTGGCTAACAGATCACGTTCTTTCACTTGAGCCAATAAATGTTAGCAGCCTTAATTCACCAGATTTGGGCTCTTACTGCTGAACTATTGTGGACATCTGTAGAACACACTGAAAACGGCAGACACTTTTAAACAGGGCACAGGTGATACAGTAAAGTGAGAGCGTTTCTTGTCACTTTTGAGGAACACTGAAGCAGGCCTCCGACTGATGTGGATGAGGTTAAATTGCTTGCTGGATGCAGGTGGTTCTTTAAAGAATTAGTGCCCCACCTCTCTACCTCGGGGTGATGGTGAGATCCTTCAATTTGTTGCCATCCCTTCCTCTGGGGCTCATTTGTGATGAGCAGGAAGTCAGTGGAGTCAGACCGTGCTTCCCTCACTCGACTTCAAAATGAACTCAGACACCTCCACATTGTGCTTGGAAGCTTATTTTAACTGAAAGATGTCGTGTTACTTACTGCGATTAAACCTATGATGAAATCACTTACATTTGTTGTTGGAATAATTTTTCCAAACTTGAGCAAATACATATCAGAATCAATTAGGCTTGATATTATATAGTCCTCAGAGGTTTCACTTCAAAGCACACAATCCAATTAGGAGTGTTTACTGTTTAGATTAAAACGCTCAGCCTTTCACACTTAAGCTCAATCCGCATGTCAGTAAACAATGTTGGTACGAGTGTCTTTTGCAGAGATTGTGTGTGGGCGTTTGTGTTCACAAGTAACACGGAGTGGGAACATATGCAGAACATGTCATCTTCAATGTAGTTTGCTGTTGCACTCATTAGCAAGCATAACAGACCCGGCTTTGAAATCTTGAATTTGTTTGTGTTTATTTTTTCCATTTTAGAAAAATAGGAGTGGCCTATGAGTAAGATTCTGTGAGAGGTTTAAACACAGAGAGAGTGTCTGATGAATACCAAGTATGATTCCTATCTACAACTTTGAAACTATAATTAACTCACGTGTGTATGTAGTGTTGGGTTGCATCACCTTTGCAAACCTAAACTGTTCTTTAGTTTCCTTTATAGTGAGGAAAAATGCACCAATCTCATATGAAAGTTGTGTTTATAACATGTTCTTGTAGTATTGTCTTATGATGGAGGACATATTAGGTGATAGCTGGGGTGCATCTGGAGCAGGTTGTTAGTCCGTTGCTGGGCCACACCCAGTGGGAATTTTAACCAATGTTGCATGTTTTTGGACTGTGGGAGGAGACTGGAGTATCTGGAGAAAACCCAAGTATGTATGAGAACATGCAGACTCTGTTCTGTGCACAAACCTTTATTTAAATAGGATTTACAATCAGCTGTGGAATCTAGGAAAAGAGCAACCATCTTCTTTGAAAAGAAAAAAAGGGAAACATAAAAATGATATATCTGCTAAAGTGGCACAGTTTAACTTTGTGCACGTAGAAGGAAGGAGTGACTTTGTTTCTGCATTACCAGATCAAAACCCTTTCATGTCATCTTCTGTTCATCCATCTTTCATTACAGTCTTGACTGCGTCAGGCATGCTGATCCTGCGATTTAAAAAAAAAGAAAAAAAAAACAAACAATCGATTTAGGCTTTTCTGGGGTCTGCCTTTAATGTGTTTTAACTGAGCGTATGTGGACCGTTGCTTACAGTCTGTCCCTCTCTCCAGGCTCTCCAGAATGAGAAAAATATGCAATAACAAAGCGCTGGCAGGTCTGAAATATAATTAACAATGACACGGCTGGGATGACTCTTCTGAATTCCATAGCAATTAGGAAAAGGGAACCGTCAGCAAATATTCCCTGTGATATCCCAAAAGAATACCCAGTGTGGCTGAATCCTGTGTGGGTTCACTTGTTGTTTGGGGACACAATCATCTGTCAGGCTTCATTGTGGTGTTGTGGATTCCACTTCGCGTGGTGCTGTCCCGAACCATCTCCTCGAGCCGTGCTCAGCTTCAGGGACTAATTATGTCTGGATCTACACAGGCTAATAAACTCAAGTAGACTAGTCAAGAGGAAGGAAGAGAAAAGCAGTGATGAATCAGCGGTGCTGTCATCTTCACTTCTGCTACCCAGGAAATGCAAACCATTCCTGTAATGTCTGGCAGGCTATTCTGACGGCGTTATGCAACTACAGACGCGTAAACAGATAAATTCACAAGCAGCTACAAAGTTGGATTTGAATTCTTTCCAAATTTTACATTTTTATAACTTCAGCAAGTTAATTTGTGATTCAATTTGCGTCGGAGACCATTTTTGGTTGTCCAAAAGCTTGACATCGCAGACATCGTGTGTGGGAGGAGCTACCACCAAATGTTTTTAGCCTGATCGCTACATGGAGCTGTGTCAGCGTATATCTCATTAGAGAAGACATGGATGATGTTGAGACTTCAGATTTATTCAATTTGAAAAGTTCCACAAAAGCATCAGTAATCATGTCTTCATGTTTAGGTTCATGAGATCATTCAGAGACTGTATTTCTCTGAATACAGTCACCACACTCACCAAACCCAGTGTGGTGAATTTCACTCCTGCTTCGGGAGCTACGTTTAAACTACATCCGGTTGCTCTGGGGTATTTCCATGTATCTGTGACCCAGTTTGATGACTTGCTGTCCCGCATTAGCCTGAGAGGGGAAAAATAAAATTACTAATACAATTCGAGGACCTTTTTCTACCCCCAGGAAGACTCAGGACACAATGGAGAGACTATGTCTCTCGGGTGACCTGGGAACGCCTCAGGGTCTCCCAGAGCAGCTGGAGGAAGTGGATGGGAAGAGGGAAGTCTGGGCATCTGCTTCTTAGACTGCTGCTGAAGGAGATGGATGGATGAACCTGTCCAGGCTCTGGTAACCCAGTGGCCAAGAAAGCCATACAACGGTTAAGAAAATGGATGGATGGATGGAAGTTCAGAACAAGAACGCTCAGATTGATCCTCCATATTGGATTTGTACTCCACCCATTGATGAAGTGCCAAAACTGATTGGTTGATGCGACCTGTCGACCTCGCTAAAGTCCAGATTTTTGGGCGCCGTCGAAATCGCACCCGACACTCAAATCTCGCTGCACAACCTCAAATCACATCTACATATTCACTTAACAATAAAACTGGATGCATTTGGGGTGAACGTAGCTTTAAATAAAAATAGCACATTAATGGGCATGACTTTTTTAAAGACAGGTGACATACAAACCATCAGCTCTCGAAGGATCGATCAAACAACAGTTAGACATGTTTATTCCACATATTCCACCAAATTTGCAAAGGTAGGATTACAATGACTTCATGTTGAGCTAAGAGAGTGACAACCAAATAAGCTGAAAAACTAGCTTCAATTAAACTCTATTTTCTACAATACGTTCTGGTTGTTGTCTTTCCATTAAAACCAGTTGTTCTGACCTTGTAACATTATCCAGGTGATGTAGCCCACTCTCAGAAGCGCAATGTGAGTCAAATTTTTTGCAGATTTTTTTTTTTATCTTAATGTCCCATTGATAATTAGTTAAGATTAAAAAATACTTGAATAAATAATCTACAAATGTATCCCCGATGCAGTATGGGGGTTTTAAGAAGTATTTTAAGAAATCTTGTTTATGGCTTTATTCAACGTCTTAAAGTTTTTTTCTCAGATTGCAGTACAAGAATTCAAGCAAAAAAATTTACTATTTGCTTTTAAGAACAGTTCAAAAACAGGGGATTACCCCTGGTAAACACACCTATTCCTCTAAATGTCATGTACTTCAAACGTAGATGGGTTAACATTGTATTTCCAGCCACAACATGCCATTTGATACATCTTTGTGGGGGATAGCAGATGGCGACCGCAATTTCTCCTGTGCAAAAATATCAGCAATGAATAGTGTAATATTGGTAATGGTGGTGTCACATTTGAACACTGATTACACCAACTGCCAGCTGAGGGTACAATCATGCTTATGCAAGCAGCCATCTGTGCCAATCTGGGAAATTCTCTGGAATTTCAGGTAAGGCTTAGAGGACAATCCAACACTTGTTTCTGCAGAAGACCGTGAACTCTTGACGTCAGGTGAAGAGGAGCTGGATTTGCTCTCATAAATAAAAAAGTAAAAGTATGTTTTAGCTGGTTGCTACAGTCTGATTATCAGCTGCTTGCTTCAATTTTTAAATCGTGTTGGGTAACACATTTCCATCCAGCTCAATTTGTATCATTTTCATAAATGTAATTAAATATTGAGGTTTGGACATTTATTTTGCACAGAACAGTGAAGAACTGAATGGAAATAAAGGTTGTGGAAAATCCTAAAATGAGCAGATGCACTTAATGCTAGCTACTCTCCTTCAGTTCTACAGCTAAACAAGTATATTTACATGCAAAGTATACTTCAGAAAATAATATGACCCCTTTAAAGGCTGCAAGGATGATGCTTGAGAGAACAAGTAACAGCCAGGTGCTTCAAACCAAATGCACTTGATTATATGTGACCTTTATAAAAATAGGCATCAGTCAGAAGTGTGCAGGTTTAGATGTATTTTAACAGAGTGACACTGAGGAGAGAAAACAGCAATTGTATGAGAGGTGTTACGGTAGTAATTTAAAAATATGTGAAGGTTGTTATTTGATGATAGAAAATGAATTATAAAGGTGAGAGATTTTACATTATTCAAAAAGCAGATGTGGTAGCAACCAGTACAAGGGATATCTCAATCAGGTTCTTTTTTTGATCCGATTCTGAGTCATCTGCCAATCTGTAATAACAAGCATGAAATATATAGCCCTGGTCAAAATAAAGAGAATCAAATATAGATCCAGTCTCTGATTGGGATGCAATGTCCGATTTTGATCAAGTCTGAAATGGAATGAATGGGCCTGATTTCCTAAAACGCGATCGGATCGAGACATCCCTGAATAATATCTTCTTTTTCAGCATTAAGAAAAACACAACTTAATCATGTCAGGCTTTACAGGTTTTAGTCGACACGTTTTCTGTTACGGATTGAGATAGTGGAACCAGAAAAAAAGAAAAATCAAATGAAAAAATAAAATCTAAAAGAAAAATAATAATATAATATGAATAATTTGGAGTAATGCAGCAAAAGTAGAAACATTTAGCCTTTTTGCTGGTTTGCAATTAATGCCAACATAGCTCAGTGGTGGATGAATGATGGTTTGGGCCAGTTGTAGGACAACACAAAAGTATTTCTGTAAAATTTATGACCGTGTTTCTTCATATTTTTCACACTATAAGGCGCACCAGATTTTAATAAATGATTTTTTTTTCTGAAACTTGTTTCACATTTTTTGGGATACCAAACTGTAAGATCCATGAAGCGAGACAAAGAGTCAGAGATAGGTCTATCAGTCAGTCAAATTTCATTAACTACATTCACAGTAACTCTAGAACTTGCTTGTAATATGCTATGTTAGTCATGTTAGAAGCATTGGCCGTAATATCATATTCATTGTACTCATAATAAATTAGTTAAATGGGCTAGAGTCGCTATGCTAGCTTGTTGCAAATGCAAAGTTGGACAGTGTATTAGAAAGGGCTAGAAGCCTGCTCACTGCTGCATTACAATTGCACAAACAAAGCTAGAAAAACAAGAGAACAAGAAAAACGAGGAAGATCTTAGTGCGTTTTCTCAGAATAGTTAATGTTTAGTCTGATCTTGTAGTCTATTCAAAGTCAATGGTAACGTTAGACTTCAGACTATTTCCACATTTTTCGGCAGGACCACCAATCTTTGTTGTTTTTTGGAGGATGTTAAGCTAAACTGAAGCATATTACTAAGTAGAGGAAAATAAAATAACCAGGATTCCCGCAGTAGCGGCGAGGGAAACGGCCGGGTTCATATCCCTCGTCGTGGTGCAGCGTGACCAGCTCTGGCCGCCTCGGCGATCCCTGACCGTATGTGCTTTACAGAGTCCTCCACCCAAACTTCATGGAATGAATTGCTCACTGTGCCCTCGCCTCGTCTACGGGAGGGAGGGGCCACCTGATCCTGGCACAACCGTTGGCTATGGCCAACTGTTTCCAGTGATCTCCAAATGTGTCGTGGTGCCCCTGGTGGGCAGGGGGGTACCCGGGCCACGTACAACGGTTTGCGGCGATGTTGGCTACCTACCCAACAAAGATAGAAGAGTCTAACAGTAAATGTAAATTTTAGCATTTAGCAGAATGAAATACGATCACAACCATACATCAGGCATGCATTGCATTCCCTATAACATATTTATTTCTAGATAAGTTTGAAATGTCATTCGTTTGTTGCACTTTGTACAAAAAACATTAATTTCATGGCCTGGGTCCAATATTTGTGATAATCAGAGTTTATTTTCTTGTTTTAACCCTCGTACTCTCTTTAGGGGTCCAGATGACCCCACTATTACAATGATGTGTGACCCATCCTATGACAAAAGTGGGTAAAGGTGGAGAGGATTTAATGTCTGTCACAGACAAAAGTGAAAATAAAAAATCCTTATAAAAAAAAAAAACAATTGCCCTGTCTTGTGGCGTCGAGATGATCCCACTTTAATATAAACATGCGTAGGATAACACAAGGGTTAAGTCAGACCAAAATTAGGTATTTCATTGGTATCTTACTGTATCTGCTAAGCCATGTCACATTGTTTACTGCCCTTTCCAATGTGGTGTCACTCTCCCTACATTGAACAATGGTAACAGGCTAGTGAAGCGTCTCCAGCTGATATAACTCATTGTCTCTAACAGCCAACCTTGTTTGCAACGCCTTAAGAAACAGACACCGCTACATGCGTTAGCGAATTTACAATACCTGCAACTCTCAACTATATTTGGAAACATAAAAAACGGACTAATATCCTTACTATGTCACTATGATTACGCTAACTTACACTCAACCTCGTTTGCAACACGTAAAAAACAGACTGATACAGCTAAAGCAAACATTACTGTGACTAAGCTAACTCCCAACCTTGTTAGCAACACATAAAAAAGCTCTCAACTCAACGCTACAATGCCAGGTAAGTATATTTACAATACCAAACTATAACTCCCAACTTTATATAAAAATGTAAAAAAGAATGACTGATACAGCTAAAACAAACATTACTGTGACTAAGCTAACTCCCAACCTTGTTAGCAACATGTAAAAAACAGTCATACACCGACCGCTACACCACCATGTTAGCTTATTTACAATACCTGTGACTCCCAAATATAATTGAACTCATACAAAACTGACTGATAGCCTACCACTAAAACCAACATTACTTTAACAATGCTAACTCCCAACCTTGTTAGTAACATGTCAATAAAAAATATATCACTACACGTTAGCTACATTAGAGCATTCACTAATGTAGCTAACAACACCAAAAAAAAAAAAAACATTTTGACAGAATGCTGTGCACCTCTCTAAATCGCTTTGATATCAGTGAACACAACCAGAATTATTTTTATTCTAAAAAGAAAAGAAACAAAGAAAGAACAACTGACAAGTGTAACAAGTAATATGTTAAGAGCTGAAATAGAATCATATAATTTTAGGACAAGGACATCACAGAACAAACTCAATGATTTTTCTATTCTTGCACATTTATACCATCGTATTTTTAAAAAAAAACTCCTATTTTTTCTCATGAGATGCTTGTTGAAAAAGACAGGTGGCTATTATTCTGTGATGTGTGCGACTGCTGCTATGCCTCAATTCTTCCATCATCCCTATTACACTGAAAGCCTGACAAATACTAATTTCACCTGCAAAGAAATCTGAATTCTCCTTTTCTTGTGTTAAAATCTCCTTTGAGAGTAAGACGGCACTCAAGGTCAAGCGCTTCTTCTTTTGTGTCCTTCCTGCAGACAATGAGTACGCCTTTAATGAAAGAGCGGAGGGTGCTTTGAGTGGTAATTGGCCTCTGCCTCATTAATGATGGCTGGACAGCAGCTGGAGAGGGCAGCACATTGACTGTATTGATCGTATCAAGAGCAACATATATCACAAATAAAGCACTCACTTTTCAACACCCTCTTGTCCTCTTTAGAAGTCAGTACTGCAGGTATTACATCTGCATCTTACAGCAGGGATGAATTTACAGCTTACAAGCTCCACTAATTCACTTTTTATGTAAATTTGATTTTTTTTTCTTCTTCAAAGGAGCTCAGTGTGAAGTGGAATATGATTCTGCATGTCTTCTGAGAATGCTGAACATGCTCACCATTGTTACGAAAATAGTTATTCAAATTCTCTGTTCCCTATCACAGCTTTTTTTTTTTTTTTTTCACACAGCTGCTGTGGGGCAGGAGAAGAGGAGGATGAGTTGATGGCGGGTGAAAACGGGAGGAGTTTTTGTTTTTTGCCGTTCCCCATATGTTGGACATTTTGGGGACTGGCTGAGTCTGTGCACGCTTGGCAGGTCTGGCTTCTTTCCTCCGTTCATGATGTCTGTGCAACCCTCTCTGTCTGTCAGCACACACCTGCTCCCCCTGCCTCCATACCTGGCACAGGAACCCACAGCTGAAAGGGAAATGAGCTGCGTTTCCCAGCAAAATGACAAAAGGGCCACACTTTGATAGTCCTTTACTTGGTAGAAATGTTAAAACTATTTGTCTTCAATTTAGCTTAAATATTGTTGGAACTTGATGCAGTTTTGTAGAAATTGAAGTTTCTATAGTCTGTTTAAATAGATGTAACAGCTCTATATTATTGACTTGAAAAATGGAGAACACCACAGGATTTCGCTCACCTTCTCCCTCATTTCGGTGTTTTTAAAAATGTATGACTAGCATTCTTATTCAACAAATACCACTATTTCATTTTTTATTTCAAGGCAAGAACTTGAATATTTTGGAGAACAAAAAAAAGTTTTATCCCAAAACACACAAAAAATAAATCATTTAATAGGAAAATGTGAAGTGAAAGACAAAACAAAAAAAATAAAGTTTCTAAGTCTTATTTTTTTCAAATTCTTTTATTTATTCACAGAATTCGTCAGTTATCAAAACTTACTTTAATTCTGAACAATTGTGATTGGGGAAATTTTAAGATACAGATTATGTTTTGGATAAAACATTTGAACATTTGGAGAATTTTTATTCTCAAGTATAATATTTTTTGTCTTAAAAAAAATACCATCAAAATCGGGCTAGGTAACAACTTTAATGTGCTAGATTAAAAATACAAAACTGTTCTTCCTAAAATCCCTTACTCATGCCGGGCTGTGTTGTTGCTAACTTTAAAATGCAGAACTCGAGGCTCCTATTGTCAAGTGACAGATGGAGGAATTTTAAATTCTGTGGGCATTTTAGCCCAAAACACCTGAATAAGACTATAGTCACACATCCCTATCCATATTACATGAGATCAACGTGAATTTGGATTATTTTTTTGCTTGTTGCACGTAAATACATGCAAATAAGATCAGCCATGTTTTAAAACATTGATAAATATAGTTTTATAAATCGGCAATGAACCAAACTAGCATGCTAATCGCTAGTACTCACTTTAGCACACACTTCACACTTCCCAGAATGACTTCCCTCTATTAAAATCCCATCCTGTGATGATTTCCCTCAATCGGATTACTTTGTTGTCATGGTTTTTGTGGTTGATTGTAAAACATTGCGTCCCCTTTTGTGATCCTTTGCGTACTTGTTTGGACCATCTCAGTTATGCACTTGGGAATGTAAAGTAATGGCGAATTTGTTATATTCTGAGTCATGTGATGGAGGTCCAGAGGTTTGGACCAATCGCGATCTTATACGTTATCTAGTCGCAAGCCCCCGCACCGATCTGGCAGGCCGAACACCAGAATCACCAGCCGGCAGCAGCTCAGCCGGCCATATCAAGTGCCAACGGCCTCCAGCTGCCCAGTCACCCGGGGTATATAAAAAGCGGACCGTTCTGCATGCCATCTACATTCATGACCATGCCAACAATTAAAAAAAAAAATTGGACAACGGCATGAACTCTTGAAGATTCTGCCAATGCCTTCCATCACGCTGTGTATTTTTGACTGTTGCATAATTAATCTAACAACCTAAAACTTTTATTTTCTCGTTTATTAATTACTAATCACTACTTTAAAAGATTAGTCAACACCAAAGTCAGTGATGTACAGGTATCTATTCTTTGGTGGATACTCACATTACTACTGTGCAGCTTTACCCTGTGCAATGAAGTATGGTGCTTAGGGACTAAAGAGGAAAATTG
>NC_050527.1:3063393-3066008 GCF_002922805.2 Oryzias melastigma
GTCTTTTTATGTATTATTTATTATTTTAGTAGTACGTTTTGTGACCAAGGTATGAGTAATGCAGTGACCTGGAAGCACTTTTAATTTCATTGTACCTGAGACAATAATAAATAAAGATATATGTTTAAAAACCACATTAGTTTTGACTATGTAGTTTCTTTTGAACAAGAAGGCTTTTGAAAACTTCATTGGTGTTTATCAACCTAAAAAACACAAAATATGTATTAAATTGTGGCTAAAAACATTGTCAGTTACATTATTTCTAGTGTGGTTTGGAACTGCCAAATACAACTTGGGTGGTGTTATTGCAGCATTTGTCACATGCTATCCTGTGGCGCATAAAACAGATTTGTCGACCATCTGGAAGCCCATGCCGAAACTTTTCACAGGAAGTTTGGTACCCTGCTCTGTTATTTTTTTTCTCAGCAGTCAACAGTCATTTGGTTGTTGTGCATAACACAGATCCGAGGTATTTAATTGGCCAGCATCCTTGTGGTGAGGAGAGACAGTACTGCAAGAACAGCAGAAATCCACTCCAGGAAGGAGCGGCGCCTCGCAGGGGCCGAGCCTTATCTGTGCTGACAGGAAATGTCAGTGCTTCTCTGAGACCTGCACTAAATGTCTCTCACAAGGGTTGCTGTTCTAAAAAAAAACAACAATAATTTTACAAGAAACACCACCTCTCAACTCTTAGCCCAGAAATCTTTATCTGCTGTTTACAGCGGATGCTGAGGGCAGATCAAACTGACCCAGACTTGGCAGCAAGATTGCATGTTTTGGGGTCAGATGGATGAAAAGGCTGTTTGAATTTTTGCCGTCTGTGGTGTTAAACCAAACAGAGCAGAGTTGCTGTAACAGAAACAAAAAGTTTCGTTACAATCGGGACAAACATTTCAACCGTGAGAAGCGTGGCTTCCTCATTATAACAGGCAGTAAAGGGGATGGAGTAATGCATCATTCCCTGATGCTACGCAGCAGTCGCGTGTGCTGAAAAGGACATTTTGGAAGCAATTAATCATGTCTGGGATTATTTTAGTCTCACGCACAACCTGTGCCTCAGCTTAAATATAAACTGGATTGAAACTTAGATTTCTTTGTATGGAAGGAGATGCTCGGAAAGTTTTTTTTTTGAAAGAGTTTGATAATCAAACTGTCAGAATGACTGTGACGTGGATTGAAATGTTCTTTCTAATGGAGTTTTCCTCCACATTGTTTCCAATTAATCCAGACATAAAAAATAGCACTTCGAGACACTTCAAATCAACAATTCAGTACTACATCTCACCTTCCACAAAGGCGTATTTGCAGAAACAAACAAGAAAACAGTCTGAGCGAAAAGTGAAAAAAAGCCATCAGAGCAGACAAACAGAGCAGACCTTGATTGCACAGTGAACACCGCGATGCCCAAAGTGGAACCTAATCACAGCTGCTACTTTGACAGTCCCTGTATGATAAATCATTCCAAATTACCCTCAAATGTAAAAAAAAAATACATATAAATATAGAAATGTCAACTGCCTTTCTTTGTTACCTTGTTTATTCCAAAGTAAGACTCGACTGGGCAAGGTGGATGGTCTGGAAATCGAATGTTTACTATTGTGTTTCAGTCCAGTGATGACTAAACATTTAACTTTTTATTTTTTCTCATTTTTGACACATCTTGAAAAATCTATTATTATATAAAATCATTGTGAGTTTTTGTGGGGTCAGACTGCATGTAAAAACAGAGCAAATCCTATGTGGATCTGGATTAAAGAAGCCCTGATCATGAAGAGATGCAGTTGTTTAATCCTTCGATCTATTTTAAAAGTATTTCCAGTGGATTTTTTAAAATTAGGCCGATTCAAGCCAACATCAAAAAACGTGTCGTTTAGGACATAGTTTCAGCAGCGCGGCTGTAGTTCATCAGAAATTCACCTCTGAGTTTTGGCTGTCGGGACTGAGTAAACCTGACCCCATTTCCCATCATGCCTTTGTTTTCTGCTAGCTTATAGCCCCTCACACCCCCAACCTAACATTTCCAGTGGAACAAAAATGGCGAGGAATATTACAGCCATCCAGCCGTATGGTTTTGAGCCAGATGTCTGCTCAGATTAAGGAAACTCCGATGGACTACTTGGATCAATTTGTTTACAAGTGGATGCATCGGAATTGAGTGGAGCAGAGAAGTTGTGGTTTGACTTATGAGTCACATTTACAAGTTTTTTCCAAAGACAATTTTGTGTCTGCACCTGATTCACATTGATTTGAGCAAAGAAATACTCAGAAATGGAATTTGAACTAAATTTTCCTAATTAATGTCTTCCAACCTGTAAAAAATGCCACAAGAACATCCTGAAGTCCCACTCAAACTACATTTTTATCTATTGTAAAATTCTTCCCAGTAGTCTTTTAATTATAAAAATGCAGTTTTTAGCCAAAATCAAAATCATTTTTTTAGACATTTTTTTCTGCAGCTCCTTAGAAATTCGATTTCTGTTGGCGTGGAAGTTAGCTGCGCTCATATCCCTTCAAGCCTTTCTTTACACTCTCTCATGCTCGTTTACAGATTCTCACAACCCCAAGCTAACATTAGCTTAGCAAAACAACAGCACGCAATATCGGAGCTTTTCAGC
>NC_050527.1:3066443-3073252 GCF_002922805.2 Oryzias melastigma
GCTCATATCCCATCAAGCCTTTCTTTACACTCTCTCATGCTCGTTTACAGATTCTCACAACCCCAAGCTAACATTAGCTTAGAAAAACAACGGCGCGCGATATCGGAGCTATTCAGCCGTACAGTTTTGAGCCAGTTACCAGCTCAGACGAAGAAAGTTAAGGTGCTAATAGATCTATTTGTCTGCAAGTGGATGCTTCAGAGTTGGAGTGGAAAAAGTAGACTTTGGCACGCCTATTTTAGTAGTTGCGTCATTAGTCTGAGCATTTTTCCAGCATCTGGTTTCCATCTGCTTCAGATTCAAGAAAAGCTCTTAAATGCATTTTTTTTCTTTGTTTCTTTAAAATGCAGAAATACAGGCAATTAACAAAACTGCAATAAATAAAAACAAGCGTTGAAATTGTGCATATTCCAGCAGATATAGAAATGAAGACAGAGATGTGCACACACATTTATGTGCTCGGGTCAAAATTGACCTATAGATATGTGTGAAACCCACACATATGTATATTTACATACACATAAAGTCAAATCTATATGTGTATAATACGGGCTTTAGGATGACAACAGTCATTCAAAGACACAGTAAACGTTATTCAAACATAGTAGTCACTTCCTTGCATCTTTAAAAAAAAAACATCTATTTTTAGTTGTAGCTTTGCAATCAGATAATCCACAAACGCAGTTTAAATTGTAAATTATTTTACACAAGTCTTCTATTATGAGGAAAATAGTACAAGAACATGTTAAAAACACACAAAAAAAGACGATTCATTAGAGTGGGTCTTTAATATCACAGACTGAAGAGACAAAAAAAGATCAAGAATGAATGTAGGAGTAAAATTACACAATTTTAAGATGGAAATACAAGATAGAGGATAGTTACAGTAAAAAAAAAGCTTTTCAAATCAAACCCTGAGAATATAAACAGTAAACCCTGATGTTCATTTAATCTTGGTTTTAGAAATCAAGATTAAAGTTACATTTTAATATAAGATAATTTGTTTCTTGTAACAGTCAGAAAGCAGGTCAAGTTTTTTAAATGCTTATTTAGAAAAAAATATATTTTGACAACAACAGCAAAAATGTTTGCAATTATAAAAAGTGTGAGCTCAAAAACATACACAATTTAAGGACAAAGAAATTTCAGTTCAACTCCTGCAAAGAACTGCACTAAGCACAGGTTAAAAACAAAGGATCAAGTGATGTTCCTGTGGTATTTTGACAAAAGTATTTCACTGCCATTTTATTGAGACCTCCAAAATCGCATAGAGGAATTGAGTATAATGTGTCTACTTTAATGAAAATGGAGAAGACATCTTGTCTAATGCCTTCACGAAGTACTTGCAAGAAACACCCATGAAAGAAATCAGCTCCATTGAACCATCGTGTCCTTTAGAGACTATAAAAAGGCCTTTTTGTCTGCTCTTCTTATTGAAGAATTCTTTCCTTTTCGGTCAGAGGGATTTATTTCACCAAGTGAGAATTCCTTTCCTTGACCCATTCGAATCCTCCGTGATGCTGAGGCTTCTGAGAGACTTTTGTTAAAGGAGGCACGGCTCTCCTGTGAATGTGAATGCTACAGGTGACCTCCCTCAGGTTCAGAGACTGAAAGGAAGGTTTGTAATGGTGCCTCTGCATTCTGGCTTTCTCAACAAAGACGGTTTTACAGGAAAAGTCGAGGTAGAGCTGGGGATGAACCGAAAACGCGAGTATAAGAAATGTCGTTCAGTAGCAAAAATTTAACATTTTTAATCAAACATGTTTGCTGTGAATCGTTTTAACCAGTTTAAAGGAAGCATCAAATAAATCACTTAAAAGTATTTTCAGTCTTAAAGATCAACAAATCGGCTTTTTTATTTTAGCTTTTTTATTTTAGGATTTCATGCTTCCATTTGCACATCTTTAGACATGTCATCATGGAGGTAAATTTCTCTACCAGCGTCCCATATATTATTTATACCGGCTTCATCCTTAGAAAGGTCATGACGGGCTGAGCACCTAACCCCCCATCACAGGGCGAGTACAAGGCACACTCAAGACAGGGAAATTTTCAGCATTCTTCTTTTTTTTTTAAATAATTAATTTATTTCAAATTGATAAAATAAACAATGAATATCATAAACAGAAACATAACGATGAATGGCAATTTTCAAATTTGAAAAGGGATTTGGATGAAGATCAATACCTTACAGAGTCCAAGCACCTTTTATCATTTCAATCCAAACCTAAAATTATGAAAGCAGTATTTTTGCAGAATTACAAGAAATTAGCACAAATCTCGTCAAGTCCCTTATAGCTATTTATCATGTCCCCATTTATGATTGCTTTTGACATTTTTTTATGGATTGACGGAAGCTTTAAAAATCCTCTCATTGTTTGAAATTTTCCCACTAAGGCAGTGAGGTATAGATGTTTGCAGCAAACATAGAATCCTGCAGCTGCCTTTACATCTACAGAGAACAGATTTCTTCTCACGTAAATTAGTTCAAAACTACTAAATATTCTTCAAATTTCAACATCAGAGTTGCATAAACGACACATGTGTGGGTGATTCTTCTGTCACAGAAAATGTACCTGTACACTGCAAAATAAATATTTAAAAACAGGTTTTATCTATATTTGTTTCCACACTTGGAATCTAAAAACTTGATAGGGGGTTCTCCGCCGTATTTGTGGTTGTTTCCGCTCCATAAACCCTGCAAATAAGGAAGGGTTTACTATATATATATATACAGATAAACTACCTTAGATCATACATTTTTTGGACAACTTGGTAAATACATTTGTTTGAAAAGAATAGAGAATCCTCCTAAACAGACACAATTTGCTTTAATATGTTAAACTACTGTTGAGATTTCCGTTTGGAGGAAATTGATGGACAGATTGGCTGTCAAACACTTCAGTAAATACTAAATATTAAAATAATCTTTTTAATCGGCTCAGAACTATCTCTGCACACGCTTGTTTGCATAACAGAATTTCCATCCTCATCTGTGAATGTGATTAGCTGTCGCCAGAGAGTTTAGAGCAGTTTTGATGTTCCTATTCTAGGTTACAGTCTGACTTTGACAGCATGCAGCACTTGGCTTCACGAGGCTGCGTGCAGCCGTTGTGTTTCATTAACAACCGAATAACAAACTTCACACAAATAATTCAAGCAAGTGTTGATGTGTGGTTCCTCTGGGATTTCATTTGAGTTAAGATGGAGAGGTGTTCAGCGCACAGATAGACTTTCCTGTAAAAGCCAGCCGGAGAGAGCAGAACCAGCGACATTGGCTTCAAGAGGAGTTAATGCAGAACGTTTCAGTTGGTCTTTTCACTCTGAACAGTGAGGGTCCCCAGAGAGCGCCGTGATGTGCTCTGATTCACAATGGCGATACCTGCACTTTCACATCAAGGTAAGTATGAGACGTATTGATCTGAGAAGGAATCAATCTTCCTCATGGAGTCTGTTAGTGTTTTATTCATCAATTCATCTGTCAGTCAGTCCATCCAGACACATATCCACTTATCAAAGGGTTTTCTCTGTCACTAATTGAAATCCCTTAAATTTTTCATTGATGCTGCCTTTCTGTGCAGGTGATCCTGCTGATGTAGCAGGTGTTAACACCGGGATGCCATAACCTTTCCCAAGTTCCTGCTTCTTCTTTGAAACGTTAACTCACAGCGGTGAATAATAAACAAAGCAGCATGGCTTCTGCCAAAAAAATTAAAACTGTACTGATCAGTTCATTAAAGATCCACTTGCTTTTGGGTTTTTTAACATGTTTTTGACATTTTTCTCATGATGCAGGACATTTATTAAAAAATTTAGCCTAAAATAAGTATTTTTTAATTTAAATCATTGTGAATAAGAAGCAGACGAGAATATTCTGCTCGAAAAAGAGCTTATTTGTAACGTATAAAATATGTTTGGCAGGCTACAAGCTTCCTGCTCTACTCTATTCTGATGCATTGTAGATGAATAGATCCATGAACATCGTTATTTTTCCTCATTTTTCTGGCTTTAAAGTCCAGAGCTAAGTCGACAAGTGTAGCATTGCATCAGTTGCACACAATTAAATGCAACCTAAAGTCACAAAAATGAAAAAACTGTTTAGTAAGCACAAAATCAAAGAGGTAGCACAGGTTTGGGCGATCCGCCAAAACTGAAAATGATGTCATAATTTTGATCTGCTTATGCGCAGTGAGTGTGGGTAGGAAAATGTCACGGGTAGGAAGGATTCATGAACAGAAATTCTGTCTTATCTGCTGCTGATTACCGGGATTCTGTCAGTTTACCCAGTTAGAAGCTTCAATGGACACTGGACCTCTTTGCCTAAAATGTCACACGCCTAATGTAAACATAGAGCTCTCAGTATTGGAAAGAGGAGGGGTAGCTTCACACCAACCCACAACTCAGAGGTAAATTTCTAATGAAATCCTGCCACTCTGTGGAAATATGTCCTAAAAAATTGCAGTTTTTTTATGTTTGTCAACAACCATAACAGCACAATCATAAAAAAAATAATTTTAAAACAGTTCAAAAGATGATCAGAGTGGATCTTTAAATGTATCTGCACAAATAGGGGTTTCATTTGGTTTTCTTTCAGTTGTTTGAGTTGTTTACTGTACTATAGTAAGTTATTACTGTTTGGCAAACAAGCAAATGAGTTAACACTCCAAATTAGTCTCAATGATCTCATATTTCTTTAATGACTGCTAACTTATTTGACACTGGAGAAAGTGGTATAACCCAGCTTGTAGCATGCAAAAGCCCTCAAAACATGAATAATATGCAAATTCAGTTTGACCCTGGTATAATTAACATGCCATGCTAGCTACATATTCTTAAAATACTTCAAGCTTCAAGGCACAATGATGTCTGATGAAATAAAATAACTATTACTCGTCTGCGGGGTTGGCTCCTTGCCTGCTGATAATGTCAGGCTATTAATCCTTATTTGTTTTGGAGCAAAAACCCAAATTCAAGCTCACATCAACATCTGCTTGATTGGACCATAGCATGTCTCCAGCATTTGAATAACCAAGAGGTCTATGAGGCAGTGTTGTGTTTAGGGAATTAATAGTGTTTTATTTTGTCATATTGTGCTTTGTTATCACTCATGTCTCTGAATTTGGCTGCTATTCTCAGTGAATAAATCAAAAGTAATGAATGTGACAAAGATTAATTAAAACGGCTTAGTTGCAAATCATGGCTTTTAAATTAAGCTCAGATGAGATAGCGAAACTAAATCAAGATAAATTACGGCAAAATATTTCTGGGTGAGAGTGTGCTGGTCTTGGTGGGTGTTTCTCACAGTCGAGCATGCTTTTCAAGTGGACATCATGAAATAAATAAGCTCCAATTCGTAGGAGCAACATTATTTATTGATGAAGCATATTGTCACCTGCTGCACTCTGCCTTCTGCTTGCAGGAGCAGCAGCTCTTTTATGTGAACGAACACAAAGCAAAACGTTGATTAGAAGCCAAGGCAGTTAGTGATCAAAAAGGAAATTACTGTTCCTGTGAATTAATTGCATATCAGGATCAATTAATGCGGTGATGTCTTAATAAACTCACTATAGATGGGAAATGAGTCTCTGCTGAGGAGGGGGGGTGCAGAGGGAACAAGGTTATGGGTGCAGAGATGAGTACATTACATATTCATTCTTTTCAAGAAAGAGAATACATTTTTAAGTTGTCTGTTATTTAAATTAGTTAACATTTATCAGCATGTGTTACTACTTACCTTATGTCTTAATATGAGATCAGAGAAAATGTACTTTCTCACTTGGAGAAGCTAAAACATCTCCAGCTGTAGAGATAATAGAGCATGGGGAAAAATGTCACACCTCTAAAGACTTGGGTGATCCTTCCTGTCGCTGGTGAACCCACAATATGACAATTTTGTGTGGTCTTTCTCGGCTAAGCCCGGTGAGGGTCTTGTAGGAAGATGCTCGGCCACCAGGCGTGTATCTTAGGGCCACGTCATGTTGCCACTACGTATATTTTGCCCAAAAATTGGTCACATGTGAATATATGTTGAAAAGTGAGAAAAGTTGTGGTCCCTACATAAAATTTTCACAGATGTGTCATGAATGAACCATGTTAAAACCACAGAAGAAGTAGGAATAAACACGCAACAAACTCGTTTGTGGTTAAGAGATTGTTACGTTAGGATCCATTTGCAAATGCTTTAATGGAACAGAACAAGGGCAAGGCATAAACGGCATCAAAAAGAAAAGTAATGATCAAAAACACAGAGCCGAGGCAGAGACCCACACGTGGGTCAAAAACAGAGAATCAAACTAGGAAAACTGCTCAGACGGATAAACACGATCAAGACTTCGGAGTGAGTATAAATGCTGGTGATTCTGATGAGGATGATGATGATCAGCTGTGCATGGAGAAAACTGAAGCAGTGGCTGATGGGAGTTGTAGTGAGGAAGGTGCTGAAGATGGTTAATATTCAGGAGAGGGGTCCCTCTGGTGGTCAGAGGAGGACACGGCTGAGTGAGTACTGAATGTTAACCTATGTTTCATCCAGTTTCTTCACTTTGACATTCAGAACGCTAGGCAGAAATCACAACAGCAAAATTTTGCATGTGCATCTTGAAAAAAATCACGCATGATTGTGTAAGATTCAAATTATAATTACGTATAAACTATTAAAAATACACATAAACTGAAAAGCTAAAAATTGAATTCACAACAAATCAAATATTTCCGGTTCCGGGTAATGATATTAATGATCCTTAATAGCCTGATTTTATTAATATTTGATATTAAGTCCTGAACCGGATATTGATAATTCATGTAGAGAA
>NC_050527.1:3074344-3079070 GCF_002922805.2 Oryzias melastigma
AGCCGAGGCAGAGACCCACTAGGAAAACTGCTCAGATGGATATAAACACGATCAAGACTTCACACTGAAGTTGAGGCCGGAGTGAGTATAAATGCTGGTGGTTCTGATGAGGGTGATGATGATCAGCTGTGCATGGAGAAAACTGAAGCAGTGGCTGATGGGAGTTGTAGTGAGGAAGGTGCTGAAGATGGTTAATATTCAGGAGAGGGGTCCCTCTGGTGGTCAGAGGAGGACACGGCTGAGTGAGTACTGAATGTTAACCTATGTTTCATCCAGTTTCTTCACTTTGACATTCAGAACGCTGGGCAGAAATCACATTAGCAAAATTTTGCATGTGCATCTTGAAAAAAATCACACATGATTGTGTAAGATTCAAATTATAATTACGTATAAACTATTAAAAATACACATAAACTGAAAAGCTAAAAATTGAATTAATAACAAATCAAATATTTCCGGTTCCGGGTAATGATATTAACGATCCTTAATAGCCTGATTTTATTCATATTTGATATTAAGTCCTGAACCGGATATTGATAATTCATGTAGAGAAAATGGTATGGTCGAGCCGGGGTGGGATTATATAAGTTCGCTTCCTTCCACTCCCTTTCAAGTGATTTACTTGTGATTTATTAAGTGATATGTTATGTATGTATTATGACCTGATTGCTTGAAATAAACCATTTCATTCATTCATTCATTCATTCATTCATACAACACAGTCTCACTCTCAACTCGTCATTTATGGACGAATGCTCATGAACCCCCTCTTCTTCATAGGTCCCCAATCTCTGGGCTCCGGACCGATACCAGTCGAAGAGCCACTTGGTACGGGGCCGCAGACAGAAAGAAAATACGTAATCTAACTTGATTATTTCCGCTTTGTTTATTTTCTAATTCTGAAGGAAACTTTCTTTTGGAAAACTACTGAATTGTGTTCACCACATCTTACTTCAATTTTTAGGGAAAAAAAATGTATCTTCCATTTTTTTCTTATGTCCCTTTAGGGCCTCCGTACCTTGGGGAGTAACACACACAATCAATATTTTTAAAAACATGTTTTCTATATGTTCCCCACCATTTGGTTGGGCAGGCAGTTCAAGGGTTGAAGGAAAATCCAGTTTTTTAATGTATCTGATATGATCAATACCTTTTTGTTGCTGTTAACTCCTACTAGAGATCAGTAGTTGTTGGATTACGTGAGAACAGCCACTTCCTGTTTTTGCCAATGGTTGATCGCATGCAAGGGCTTGTCCCCTCTGCTCTACCTTCCAGCTCTTGTGAAATATGTCACATTTTATGTGTGCTTATTACAGTGTTTTGGCTCCAGTCAGAGACATTCAGTGTAGATACAGAGCCGTTCTTCCACACTGTGACACCACATACCGAAAGGTGAGACTGGGGTTGTTGATGGAAAGCAAACAGTGTGACACGCTGTACGCAGTTCTGTCTTTTTGCCTCCCGAATCTGCCTTTTGTGACAACAAGCAGTAAACCAGTCACAGTTGTAATGCATCCAGGGCTCACGCTGCTGAGCTGATGCTCCCTCAGCCCACCTGCTCGCAGTGTGCTCTCCAGAGGAAGGCCTCCCATCGACACCGTGCACGCACCTCCATGATTTATGAGCCATCTGTCGCATCTGATGTTCCTGTCGTCTAAGACAGGATGTTCCCGGCTGGCATTCGGCACTGCTCTGCGTGGGCACTGCCTGGGCATGCCAAGGTCCACTGTAATTGAATTAAAGCAAGTGGGAACACAGTGGTACCCAGAAAAAAAAAAATAAAAGAACACAAAAGCATATCAGAGGGCTTTGCTGTTTCACCCCTTACAATAGAAGGGTTAAATCAGCATGATCAAAACTGCTTCAGCTGTCAGGAAGAAATGTAACTAAAAAAACAACTTGTACTTTCTGTTGGATAAACAGAAGTTATCATTTCAGGATTGTATGGATTTCTAGGAGTCTTCCAACAAGACAATGAGACACATCAGCATGCACAACACATCCTCCGAACGACACAGACTGGAGAACGCAGACCCCTGAGAACAGCAACACTCCTCCAAGTTGTCGTTCCTCAGTGATTGTGGCTGTTTTTTTTCGTTTGTTTGTTTATTTGCTCGTCTGTCTCTTTGTTAAAATCACATCTCTTGAAACATTTTACACAGAAGCAGATCATTCAGATGCAGATTATTCAAAGCTGCCAAGTGGGAGAACGTGTTCTCCTATTTTTTTTTTCCGACTCAACTGAACTATTATCAAAACTTTTAACAGGATTATTGTAGTGAAAAGTTCAGCTAGAACTTTCTGTGGAAACTAGGTAAAGGTCATGCTTGTTCAGCTGACAATCTGACGGCCACAAAAAGCTGCAGTCAGCGGTCAAAGGCTGCAAACACATTGGTTTGTTTTTGTCCCAGTCCTGTCGTGTGGCATCACAAAGGTTTGAGTTTTGTCTTGCTCAGCGACACACAGCGTTTGATCTGTTTACTTGTCTTGTGTTTTCATGTCACGTCTGGAGCGCTCCTTCCATTTAAAAAATGAATCCAACCTGATCTCTGGATTTCAACTTTATCCACTTAGCTTATGAAATCTGTTCTCCTTTTTTCCCATGCTTTTTTAATTAGAAATCACATTTCCTGCACTTTTTGTACTCAAAACCTACATTTACATCAAAGTTATGCTCCTTTTATTATCTTCATCCGTATCTCTAAGTCCACTAATGCCACAAATTTAGCTTTTTGAGCCAAACTCCCCAAAAACCCCCAAAAAGAATTAGATTTTCCATGTACATAACATTGCCATCTTTTCAATTGTTAATTAAACTGCTTTCAACTGCTTAAATACCGACCCGATTATTTTTTGATCTATTGTAAAATCAATCCCAGTGGTCTTTTAATTATAATTATCCAATTTTCACTCTGTAAAAATGAAACGTGGCATCAATTAACAAAAGGTTTGTAATTTCACATTTAAAAAAAGTAGGTTTTATGCTAACACTTTAGAATAAGATTCCATAACAAGCTTTATTAACACATTAACAAACATTATTAATGTGTTTATAGGGTGTAAGTAAGAAATTTAGTAGCACAACAATGCAAACAATAAGTTTTCGTTTGTAATTTGTAGGTTTTTTTTGTTTATCAGGCAATATTTTCTTTATAATTGATCAAAGACTGGTAGCTATTTGTGATCAACTCCCGTCACTCAACACTGCAAACTTTTCACAAAGTTTGAACATTGACACAGATGGTTATTTGAATATTTGGAGAGGCGCATAGGTTCTTTTGAACAAAGTTAAAGTGAGAGAAAAAGCAAAGTTGCTTTTGGTCACACTGTCTAACATCTGGCAGAGATGTAAACAGACTCTAGATTGATAGGTCCACCTGCGCACAGTCAAAAGCTAGTCTCTTAGGAAAACCAAAGTCAGACTTGAGCAGCTTTTCTTCTTAAACTAGCTGGCATAATTCCCTATATTCTTTAATATTATTTTTTTAATACTGCCATGTGGTTGCACAAGATTTCATTCACCAATAAAGAGAAATGTGAGGCTTTTTTTTCTGTCTTTCATTTACAGAACAAACTACGTTTAATCAAAAGTAAAGAATGTACGTTTTTAATTAATTTCAAATAAACATTTTTAAAAAGAGCAAATGTGTGCTT
Organism: Oryzias melastigma; assembly: GCF_002922805.2. Classification (NCBI taxonomy): domain Eukaryota; kingdom Metazoa; phylum Chordata; class Actinopteri; order Beloniformes; family Adrianichthyidae; genus Oryzias; species Oryzias melastigma. The sequence goes on from NC_050527.1 coordinate 3,077,999, forward strand.
CTCTGTAAAGAAAATAACTGAAACCCAACAAATCAACTAATTAAAGTTAGATTTATCAAAAAAAAATCATCTTCAACAGATTTTCTGATAAACATTCAAATTTAGAAGAAATAAAAAGCCAAGCTGGAAGAAAGGGGTCAAATGTTTGTGTCTATAGCAATCCAAAGCTAATGAAAGCAGAGATTTGTGCAGGAGAGTGCAGGGACAGGTGCTTTCGAGCTAACAGCCATCAGCAGCAGCTGCAGCATTTGGCAGCAGATCCTCCTTCCCTCCCTGCTCTGCTTTTCCCCTGAATGACATCCTGTTCATCTAAGATCACTGAGTCTTCAGGTGGAGATGCTTCAATCCCCTTACACAAAACACCAGACAGGTTCTCTATTGATGCTATATTTATAAGTCGGTGCAGAGTGAGAGGAGTGAGAGGAGTGAAGAGTTCTCGTACATGCAGCCCTAAAACTCACCTCTATGTGCAGCATCTGACATGCTGCTCTGATGCACATGCTGGAGCGTGCATGCTTCTAGCAGGTTGGTGTGCACGGCTGCAATGCTATTTGAATTGAAACAAAAGAAGCTCACTGTTTGGACACACGCCTTGTCTGTAAATGGGAGTATTTTATGCTCGCATGCTCCGAGGTTGTGCTGTGTCAACTATTGATGCACGCTTGTCGAGAAAAATACTTAATAAAATCGACAACGCATTCATCCATCCCTGCTTACAGATGACCACGGAGGTTGCTGTTGCATGATGATCACAGATTGCAAAAACGCAGGAGCCATATGCTGCATTCAGCTCCTTCTCGGAGAAAAAGCTTGTTACTCTGTTTGCCGTATGAATGATTACTCTTATCAAGTTGACACATTTTTCAGTGGTGTTCAATATGCTAATGCAAACTGCAAACACAATGTTTAAACATGTCATTAAGGGTAGAACTTCAAGACAGGCGGGATGAATAGTTTGCTATTAGATAGAAGGGGAGACATTGGAGCTGCAGGGCAATCTCAAGAATTCAGACGTTTCACTTCTTTTTTATACAAGTCACTTGTAGCTGGGAGAAACTGCGACTTTATTTGA
>NC_050527.1:3079256-3109661 GCF_002922805.2 Oryzias melastigma
CAAGCTAACATTAGCAGTGCAACAAAATAGCATTCAAAAAGGGAAAAATAAGCTAACGGTTAGACATTACTTCAAATTGAATAGTAGTTTCAAGCAAATTGTTTGTGATTTTTGAGAAATCACCTCATTAAGAAAAAAAAAGAATTTGTCAGCCAATGTTTTTTTTATACTGCCAATGTGCCGTTTTCCTCTTAATAGACAATTACAAAGGAAAAAAGAGGTTAAAAAATTGGGAAAAAAAATATTACTTAAAGTGCCACTTAAACAAATTTGTATCTATCAGAAAATCGTTCAGAGTGGTCTTTTAATTATGATGGTTTTAGTCAAAATCAAAAAGTATGTGACATCTTTTATGTAGAGTGGACGAGGTCATCAAAAATTTGCCTGTGAGTTGAAGGCAGAAACATTGGAATGGAAATAACCCTCCACTGATATCCCATCATCCCTTTGTTTATGCTTTTTGTCGCTAGCTTACAGCCCCTTAACAACCCCAAGATAACATTAGTGGTACGACAAAAATCAGCATTCAAAAATGGAAAAATAAGCTAAATAAGCTGTTAGATAGAATTATGTCAAATTGAATAGTAGTTCCAATCAAATGGTTTGTATTTTTTGAGTTTTTTTTTGTACCTAAATGTAGTTCAATTGCTTACAGTGACAACAAAAACTAGTGAAAAAAGAGGAAACAGAACAAAATGTAAACAAAATTATCTGTTCCATCTCAATGAATCCTTGCAAAATTTAAAGCTAACACTTATTCTTAGTACATAAATGTAATTATTTGCTTTCAAAATATTGAAAATGGAGGTTTAACTTGTCAACATTCATGGTCCACATTTTTTGTAAAATAACATACTTAAAATTGAACCAAAATTTACTGTGAAATTAAAGGTTATTCTATTATCAAGAGTTTGGAGCAAAAGGATTTGGACTCAATTTTTTAATAAATTCCTTATTTTTAGATCCTAGCTCTGATTGAGACAAAAAAATAAGAAATTGGAAAACCTTTTTGGGAATAATTGGGATGACATAAACCAAACTCAAGTTCACATGACAACCAATATAAAACTGTCTCAGATGGACAGACATTGACCTGCTTAACTGCTTGTCTTTCACAAAGGTTACACAGAAAACAACCATTGTCATGTTACACCTTTATGAGCCAGAACATTAAAGTGACATCTAAGAACATCAATTCTCTTGTTCCAATTCACCATGGGGAACCTTGGGTCCTTACACATATTATTGTGTATCCTTCCATGAAATGTCACTCAATGATGGCAGTGGCCTTCAGCAATAGAGCACTTTTTCATGGATATCATGGACACAGCTCAGAAAGGTTTTACGGTGCATGAAAAGTACCTGCTTAGCTCTCCAAATGCTCCTAAAACCAAAACGAGTCCAGGTGCCATCTAAAATGAGAAACCCTAAAGGTCTAACACAAATAAATTAATATTTTTTGAGAGCTAAAACATGAGCTTTAACATAAAAAACAAAAAAAATCTACTGAAGTTAGATGCTGGAGAAGAATATATATATTGTAATTCCATGAACTTTGTCTCAGTGTCTCTTTGTTTTGCTGCCTGAGGCAACAGGAGAGGCTCCTGAGGAAACATCTGGCATATCAAGGAGACAGTTCTCCCTTTTTCAAATTCCCCCCAAAAAGTCCTTGAACAGTGACTGCTGTTAACTGCCTTTACTCTGTACTGTGAGTCACAACAATAATAGCTCTATTCAGATTTGTTCCAATTATAGAGTAGAAACTATGTCAGCATTGGGTGCTTGACCTCAGATTTACATTACTTTATATCAGTAGAAGTGTCCATTCACATGTCTTGTGATGATAGTTCTATGAGGAGACCTAATCACCAAATGTATCTGTGCTTAATTTGTTGGTTTGTTGTAATCTGACTGTGTGTAGTCGTAGTCACATGCACCCTTACCCTTGAACCACACAGGTGTTGCAGGTTTTTGAGTTGTCCGGAACCACAGAGGGTCATAGAGAGGAGCGGTATTGCAATTCCCTTAACCCTGGTACTCTCTTAAGGGGTCCAGATGACCCCACCCTTATATTGATGTGTGATCCCTCCCATGACAAAAGTGGACAAAGGTAGACTGGATTTTACGTCTGCCACAGACAACAGTGAAGATAAAAAAAACCCTTGAAAAAAATAAGTCCAGCATGCTGTCTTGAGGGGTCCAGATGACCCCACTTTTAATGTAGACATGTCTAGGGTTGCACAAGGGTTACAGCTCATACCATCACCTCTAGGGACATCTTGAAAATGGAACATACCATTGTTGTGCGTGTGGTAAGTGTTTCGTGGAGTATTTGTAAGGCTAATGGAAGTTGCTTGCACGTATGGGGGATGCCGTCGCACAATGTCCTAACACTCTAATCGTTAGTAAGGTGTGAAAACTGACCACGTTCTGACCGCATGTGGATGCCGCGTGCACAGAGTGTGTAGAGGATACATACAGTAAGTGCCCATAGTACGTTTGTAGGATTTCCACATAAACTGGGATCTGGCAGCACACACTGCACTTAAAGAGGCTTGCACCCATCACTGAACAGCACTAAAGGGTTCCTTGTACATACACAAGATTTGAGAGGAGTTTTGAAAAAGGGAATGTGTTCCTCATCGCCCGCAGCATACCCATAGAAAAACATGTGCATGAACATTTTTACCTTACTGAGTGGCACTAAGAGGTCTACAACCTTCATATTTTTGGTGGGTCACCCCCGTACAGGTTTGTCCATTTTATGGGTATATCACCTCGTATGGGCAATTGTGACTGAGGCATTAGATACATGTGTTCACTATCTTACTATGTACTCTGTATACTACAGCTATGTCCGAATTACCACCCTAACCCCTAACTACTAAACAAACTATAATGCAGGACTAGCTAGTGCCCTGGATTTTAAAGATAATTCAGACACAATGCTCACTTTTTTTCCTTTTGTTTTTCTAAACGTTGGATCTGACGTCACCGATTTCGTGAAGTGAAAATCGAATAAATGCAAACATTTCAAAACACTTATTTATGACTCCACTGTGTCATGATGGTGGAAAATGTGGATAGTTTATTAAAATACTACGTTTATACGTTTTTTTGCTTGAAATTCTTCAACCGTAATGCATTGTGGTCTATATTTGCTAATCTACTGAGCATCGATGCACGCTAGTTTTTCCCAAAGACTTTTGGCAAAGTGTGAGTGCACTTGATTTTGGATTTAGCACTAGAAAATGGCGAACGCACAATGTAGTGATTGAGGGGGAATTCGGACACAGCCTTGGACAGCAGTAGAAAATGGCGACTGCACTGTAATGTGAGTAGGAAATGACTTCAGACATAACCTACCAGTTACTCAACCAATGGCTACAGACTATAGACTATATCACGATGAGAGAACTTGACCTATGTTTCACTAAAATTACAATGTAACTCTGTACAGAATTTACCAGAAGCTATATTACGCTGTAATTTTATTCCTATCTGCTTCAAAATTTGTGTCAACCAAAAATATAAACCAGTACGTTGTGCACCATCACCTTCAATTCAATTCAATTTTATTGTCATTGTCACAGAGAAACAACGAAACCAATGTCAGCTCAGTTAAACTTTACTATTGGCTGTCTCTCACTCGTCTAAATGGTTAAATATTGAAACCACTCTGGTTTATAGACAGAACTGCAGATGGCAACTAAATATTTTTAAACAAATGAAAGAGCTTCAGGCTCACAATTTTATGTTAAATTATTTCAGCTTTGTAAATTCAAGAAATAAGACAGAAAACATTCAGCTTTTTGCAAAATGTTTCACTTTTGGAGTTTCAAGTGGCCGAGTCATACATTTTCTAGGAATTGCTTCTTGGAGTTTTAATATTTTAAAAATCAGCACTAAAGATAAAACTTAGAAAACTCTACCAGAAGTTAACAAGAAGAAGAATAAAAGCCGATGGCCACAGAGGAATGACAGTTGATGGCAAAAACCTTCAAAAATCTTCAGCAACATTTTAGGTCTGAGATCTAAGTTTTCTATTCCCAAGATGTTTAGCAAATGTTTTCTTTAGTAAAACAGTCATACTGCTGGAACTGTTTGTAATTTAGAATTATATATCGTTTTCTATTTTGAAATTCACTGTTATTTCTACCAGTATTGTTAAAGTCCCCCTATGACATTTTTTTTATTTAATAAATAAATAAATAATTAATTAAAAACTAAAAATTAATTATGATTATGAACTTTTTAACCAAAATCCCACAACCCAAATGTCTTAAAAAGCCATTTTTAATGTTGAACTGAAGCCTTCTTTTGGAAATTCTCCTCTGGGTGGGCGTGGCTCCTTCTATGGTAGCAATATTTATCGCTAGCAAAAATCATCGCCGCTGCTACAGCAGTTTTGTTTTGAGCTGGATGTCAGCTCGGACGAGGAAGTGAGGAGCTTCATAGATTTATAACCTGCAGCTGCGGTCAAATGATAGTGGAGCAGCTAACTCAAAAAATCTTTCATTTTATGATACAAGCATGAAATTTGGCTGAAGTACTTATAAGACACCAAATTTTAAGAAAAAAGTGTTAGCCACTTTAAATTCCAAAATGGCGGCCATTTTCCAAGATGGCCACCAAAGGTTGTTGGTGTAATGAGTTACATTAAAAAAATATGAGTACTTCATCAGGTAACTTCACTGCCAGAGGCTTTGTGTTGCACAAGCCATTATAGGGCATTTTTTAGGCAGAAAGAGCTCATCCTCACTGCCACCCTGGCATTAGCAGTCCATTTTCAGGGCAAAGAACCATTGAAAACATCATCAAATAAACTATTTTTCTGATATTCTGCCAACTTTACTGCCATGGCGGCGATCTTGAAAAAAAATGGCGGCCATATTGGATTTTTGCGTGGCTAGCACTTTTTTCCTGTAACTAGACCCAGAGACTATAACTGTACCAAATGTCATGCTTGTATCATCAACTGAACGATTCTGGCTAAAAATGACACTAAGCTGCTCCACTAGAGCCGTCGTTCACATTTCCGTGGTCACATCAAGAAGGTCCGTAGAGTCTGGTGGAGATTTTCCAGCGCTCTCGTGGCGTAAGCAAGGTTCATGAATTCAAACAGAGTTTTTCAGCAACAGCTTGATTGACAGCGATTTAAAAGGAGAAATACACAGAAATGCAAAAGCGAAATGATTTATTTTTACATTTGCTCTCTTTGATAAGAAAAATGCCACACATACATGTTAAAAACTCAAAAAACACGATTTTAATCGGAGGGGGACTTAAATAATTCCATGTCCCATAATATTTCTTGAGTAGGGAATGCTTGAATGTCCACTGGGTGTTTAAAAAACACAAAGACACTGAATAAAAATTGTGCTTCTGGCAATAGAACATGGTAGCACTTTAGTTTGGTGAAAGGAAACTACATTTGAACAATGAAAACAGAAAAATTAAACATCTTACTGTACTTAAAAATTAAAAGAATATATCTATTTTACAGTTGGACTGAAATAAGTGGTTATAAGTGGTTTTATTTTCTTTTTTGTTTGATTGGAACTTACTTGTGAATTTTTAAAGGCCTGTTTTTATGAAATCATTTATAGAGCAGTGACATTATTTGCATTAAGTAAGGCTTCCATAAAAGCTGAACTAATGTGTATAAACAACTGGTGGTGGAAAGCTCTGAATTTCAATGCTTTTGTGTGTGTTTTTCTTTCTGGGTTGAAATCTGTAAAAGCGTTGTTTGATGGACAGATTCGGAATTGGGAATTTGTTGGAGGGATCAATATCTCGCCTGCAAGTTGTAACTGTATTCCCTTAAGGAACTGCCAAGAGAACGATACGTATGATGTCCAATATAATCTCTCATGATATAGCAGCAAACGTGTAGAAAAGTAAAACCAACACAACATCAGTGAAACCCCGGCATGCTGGGAGGCACCCCCAGCAAAGGCGAGAAGATACAGTCTCCCATGCTCTAAATAAAACATGTCATGGCATGGAGTCATAGCATATCAATGAAAATTCTACTTTTTTTTTAACCTGACAAAAATCTAAAATGAATTTCAGCTTCAAATAAAATACAATATATGGATTAAATGCATTTTGTGTATTTTAGCAATTCTCTATCAACAGTTACTTGACCATCTACATTTGTTGACTGTGGCCACATATTCCAACGCACTGATACCTAAATGCAAGTTTTTCACCATAATAGACTGGTGGCTGCGCTCAGTGATATTTGTAATTGTTAGGGGGCAGTCACATTATTAAATGCCACATAGTGGTCGCCAAAGTTTAAGAAAAAGTTAACATTTAAATTTATTTTTTTTTGACATCTGGACACATTTGGAGGTCATGCGATAGCAGTCCAGTGAAAGACGAGTGGCAAGAGGAAATCGGCGTGATAACTGACAAAAAAAAGTTAAAGTTGTCACGTACCTCGGTGTGTAACATCTGCATTTGACCCATCCCCTGGGAGAGCGGGGTGCTGCAGACACAGCTGCTCAGGAGCCAGGTTTAACCCCCTAAATAGACCCATTTTCCAAGGAGATTTCGACCGATTTCAGACTCCCACCCTCCAACCACCAAGGATCTGGCAATGACCGGACGTTAGTCTGGCGATCCAAGCCACCCCAGGTCCAAAAGGGGACATGACAATGATGCTACACAAATCTCATCATGTGACTTTGAGATCTGTGTATTGACGAATTGTATTTGATGCTGAAGTGAATATTAAGACGACAGAACATTGGTCAGGAATGGTGGATGGAGGACCCAAACACAGGAGACCAGCCTTGGGTTCAGGCTTGAACCATCAGTTGCTGCTGTAAGGAAGTTGCAAACTTTTCAACTTTGCCATGGTGACAAAACTTCAGAAACAAGGAAAAACACTAAAATAATGTATATATATACTTGAAAATCTTGACCTTTAAAACAATCAGCATGTAGACCTTCTGGCTAAGTGCTGTTCTTCAGACATTAACCATTTAGATGCTGGAAATATTTGAATTAGATATTTTAGTCAGTACTTACGTTATGTTGCTGAGATGCTGCTGGTATAGTCGAAATATTTTCAAAACAGGATAACATATTTTCCTTAAAAACTGCTCATCTTGTATGAAAGTATACTACATGTACATGGAAATGTCATTTTCTTGTTAGTTGCTGTCAGTGATGTTCCTCTGTAACTTTTTCTAAAAATAGTAACTCTTCAGTCTATAAACATCTTCCCAAATGTGGATAATTATCGTAGAAAACGTCCTTGAATGATCCAAATTTGGAATATTTTAACTGTGACATTGGCTAAAGTCACACAAAAACCCTTAAGGGGTTTTTTCATTCTTTTTTTTTTTTAATGAGAATAAGGACAAGAGCTTGGAGCTCCAGTGACCTCTGTAATCATCGAGAGGCAAAACCGAGGCTCCATTTGCTTTAGGTGTTAGCTATCAATTCGTAGTGGGTCCCAGCCCAGCCTTATGTCCCCATTTTCCTTCCAGAGACTGGCACTCCTCTCGTCACCTCCTCCACCCACCTCCCACCCACTCATGTAAAACACTTAAACTGATGTGTGATAATCGAGTCAATTAACATTTTATTGTTTTTATATTTTTTTATTTCATATTGGTACAGGCCAATTTGATTAATAATTTGCCTCAGGCAGATTGATCTGGTTGGAAAATCGATTAATTCAATTGATCATTACACCATTAATTTAAATATTTGTTTGAGGGTTTGCAGTCTCAAAATGTTAATTCTGTTACTTAAATAATTATAAAAACAGATAGTGCTACTATTTTCTGTTACGACTATAATTTCAATGACTTTTCTGTGACTTCAACCAATAATATCTACTTATTTTGTGTTTCACATTTTGCAGTCATTGCTTCCTAACAGTCAAACATCTACTTGCTCCAGTTTCTGTTGCATCACTACTTTTTCCCAAATAGGATCAGTGGAGGATTAGTTATGAGGGGAGAACAGATCTACATTCACAGTGACTTGTTGCCTGCTTTTCACCTGGAGAGCATCTTAGTGGTGGAGACTGACATCAGCTCCCTAAATCTGATCCACCTGCAGAAATATGAATAACAGCTGCATGAGCTTCAACTTTTTTTTTCCTTTTTATTCATCCTCCTCTGTTATCTGAAGCTCCTCTAGATGGCACTGTGCAGCTGTTTATGAACAGTTACCCATAAGAGCCTGTGTCTCTGTGGCTCGACTGTTTGAATTCACCTCGGTGTTTGCTGTGTTCGTAGAGGCATTTGGACGCCTCGTTGCACTGTTATGCCATTCCTCCTATTTTTTATGGGCATTTCTGTTTTTCAACACCAATTTTGCTTAAAGAAAAAGGCTCTTTAGCCATTTGAAAGGTCAGAAACAGATAAGGGTGTAGGGATTTCACCTCTCTCAAAAGTGTGCGTTCTTACAGTTTGGCAAAAACGGCAGAATTTTGTCCTGATTTTCAACATCACAACACTCAGCTTCACAATAACGGAGGGAGATGGGAGGAGAGGCTTAAGATGAATAACCTTGGTGCAACCTCTGGCAAAATACCCAAAGCTGAGCTGTGAGTCCCGTCAAGGTCACTTCACCGGTTGCACAGGGAGTAGGATACTTTTCTTGAACGGTTTCCACTTTCAAAATTTGATCTCAATCTGCTTATTATACAGCCAGCCAGATATGACCCACCTGGATACATTAGTCACCCCGCTGCAGCCCCTTTGTCCTGCTCTCGATGTGACACAAAGGACACAAAGGAGCCTTGCAGGCAGAGTGAGGGAAGACTGAGCCCCCACATTGCATCTGTGAGGGAAATTAATCATATGTGGTGCTTGGCAAGAGTTTAGCCTATGCAAGGGAATGCCGGAGCTCATTTTTTGCCATTGATTTTTTTTTTTTTTTTTAAGTAAATTTAAGGCAATTCCAACAGACGTTGATTCATTCTGGTCGTGATATAAGATAATTACTAAGAAAATAAAGGAAAAAATTGAATCCCATCACCATATTTCCTAAAGTATATATTTTTTATTTTCACATTAAAAGTCTGAGATACTTCAGGTTACGGTTTTTCAAAGGAAGTTTTTGCCAAATTTAGCAGCTTTTTTACAACAGTAAAATTCAGAAAATATGCGTTGTATTTTTTGTTTTGGGGGGTTTATTTCTTTAAAAATATACATATTTTGCACAGTCAGGAAGAGGGTGAAGGTGGTTTAACTGTGTTTGTGGCGCCTTCTGAAGTGACCAATCAAAGCTGTCTTGCATAAAACGCACAATAAAGTAGCATATTTCCATCTAATGGAAATCTGATTGTATTCAGGATGGAAAATAGGTGAAAAAAATGCCTCCGTCATTGTTCCTAGTCATTTTATTGTTGGTCTAATCTTGTGTGAAAAAGTATTTGTGCTGTTGCTAACTTTCGTTTTTCAAAGAAGTTGATTCAAACTTCTAGGATTGGTGATTAGGGTGTGTATTGGCAAGGGATTGGTGATACAATGGCGGTCACGATATGTGTCTCACAATACGATACATATCAAAATATGCATATTCCAAGACTGTACCAGAACAATTTTCGCTTATTTCTTTTAAGAATATGTGACTTGGGGGGGGGGGCTTTCCCTGAATATTATTAGTGTATCCCTTTTATTTTAATAAAACAGTCACAATAATTTTATTTAATGATCTCAACATTAAGTTGACACTGTATCTCATATACAAGTTGCTTTTACCCAAGCAAATTCATTTTGCTTTACTTTTGGTCAATTAAGGAATATTTGTTCTTAAAGGGAACAGTCAACATTGTCTAATATCCACAATAAAATATGTTTCAGTAAACCAAAAAAATAATAGAATGAATGTGCCTTAAGGCCAGGTCCTACTGGCTTTCACAGCCATATCACGGCTGGAGCACGGAAAAAATGTCATCCCCGTGGTACAGGCGCTGCTAGCAGTGGACTGGTAGTAAAACGGCTGAGATGTGGCAGCGGAATCATACACGCGGTACAAAATTTGGCCGCTGTTACATGCGTACAGAATTTTTGAACTTCACAAAAATTTACAGCGCGGGAGACTGCGTGTGGTACCAGCGGTACAGCCGTGCAATAATCGTGGAACAGCAGTGTCAGTGCTAGATCGGGCCATGGAGCGAACACCGGCACATGCGCTTATACGCAGAAATTCCGTGTTTGTGCACGGTTGTAGAAAGGCCAGCCTGAGCCAAATGAGCCGCTTTTCTCCTTCACAATCCGCTGGAATGACGTTGATCGTGTTAACAGTTGAAACGTTACAGTAAATCAAAAAAACATAAACACTGGAGCTCCAGTGTTAAAGAGTTAAGAAGATTTTCTCTATGTGCAAGTCAAATTATAGTTAAAATAAACACCTAAATAGTATATCTGAATTTTAACTTGTGTGTCTTCAGTGATACTTTAATTGCTTTTTATTAACATTTTTTGGTAAGTTTAGGATGGAACTCACCCACTTGTGTACAAGGAAAATTGTGTTTCCTGTTAAAACAGTTGTGTCACCTGCTGGATCTACTTTATACTACCATTATCACCAAACAGCACACTTCACACTTTACATTTTCAGTGCTCTGTGGCTAAGCCAGATATGAGACCAAATGTAAAATATTTCACGCATGAATTGTGGTCACTAAGTGCCAAAACAGAGAAAAAGTGTCTTACTAGACAAATATCCATTCCTATTCCAAAGTGGTTTTACTCCACTGTTTCTTTTTCTGCATTTATTTTAATTTAAACTACAAAGGAAGGGCAAAGCCTAATGAAAATGCAAAATGGTTTTCTAGTGACTCTAACACCTGTGAAGTCCACTGAATCTTTCAGTTTTTTGAGGGTTCTCTTTGGCTAAATCACTTAAATTGATGTTTATTTCCAGAACTGTTTTCTGACGTCAAGATTCCACAAATCCACCTGCAGAAAACGCAAGGGTTAATTAAAAAAAAATAAAAAAAAGTTATTGTCAATCCCCATCGGAGCTGTGGCAATGCTAAGACTGCAGAGGATACAGATAAGACGGCAAACGACACTCTGCACCTTATCTCACTCCAGCAGTCCCTTTTCATTAGGATTCCTTCTTTGCTGTAAGTGGAAAAAAATAATATACTTTCCCATTTTATAATTAGTACAACATTTTTTTTATTAATCTAAACAATAGAGACAATCCTGTTAATACTGGAGAACAGAGCGCTTTGACAGAGATGATTACTAAAACGAGTGAAATCATTTCTGCATTTAAATTCTCTTGCATTGATGTCTATGATGATGTTTTTTTTAAACATATTTTCAAGCCTCACTCTGGCAAAATCAATTATCTGAGATCATAACCAAGTGTCTCTGCTGCAGATTGATAAGAACATCCGCATTGGGTAGAAAATGTAAAAACTATTCTGACGTCTTACTGAAACAATCTGACTTTGTTAGGGAAGACTAATGAGGGTGTCCTTTGGGTCGGGCTGTGGGTCATTAAGCCCGCCGGGCAAAGGAACCGTGCAGGTGAGGGAAAGCACAGCTGGGAGACTGACAGTGACAAAGTTTGTAGCTGTGAACAAAACCAAAAGGTCTCCGTCGGCCATCCAATCTGAATGCAACATCTCAGACGTGGCATTAAGTGGGTGTTACACATGAGGCATGGACATATAAAAAAGTCACCTTGCTGGAGTCCTAAATTTGTCAGGCTCAGTGATCCGGCTGCACTCGTCGTGACACCGCAGGGGCCTTGCAGTCAAACCCCGAACAAGCTGCACTTTTACAGAATGACAACGTAAACAGGCGTTTTCTTTAAGCCTTCAAGATGAGTGACAGTGTCTGTCAAAATCCTTTATAGTTCATCGAGTATATTAAAGCTCATGGGTCCTCCGCTTTCAATAATGCATGAACTTGCACTGCGTTAAAAAAAAATATATAAAAATATCGCAAATCATGTCTCAGTACTAAATACCCTGTTGCATAGAGGAAAAGAGGAGAATCAATTCCTGCCAGCAACAGCATACACTTTCACTCCCCCTCAGCATTGCTGCAGATAACAAAAAAAACAAGTGGATCAAGCTGAGAAGAGATGATATTTTTGGGAGGCAGCCATCATTTTGTCAGGATCAAAGTAAAGTGGCTGTTTTTCTGCCCCCTGGGCTTTCTATCAACTACTCATAAAGGGATCATCTAAAAGGTAGCTACTGTAAACACAAGCGTGTCACTGTTGAAGTCTTTTTTTTTCTCTTATTCAATGCAAATCTTAAAATTATCTCCACATAACAAACCGTTTGACCTTTAACTACAGGATAGAAGGGCTGTTTTAGAGCATCATATCTCATGATATGTGATTTTAGCTCAACAGAGTTTATCATGACACCAGTATCATTTTGAATATCCCCGTAGAGTATTACCAGCAGTAACACTAACCTCCTGCGTCGCCGACCCGCCGCTGTCGCACATTTAAAAGCACAGCGTTGCAGAGTGTCAGTAATGCGAAAGGGCATCGCATCGCTTCGGGCTTAATGAACTACACACGGAGTGATTACTTCTTGAAAAACTTACAGCGTGCACTGCGGGCGCTGCTGAAACTCTCATCTACTCATTAATTGATAAACAGATCTGGAATGTGATTGGCTGTTGCTTCCTGGAGGGATGTGTCTGAGACTGCCACATTCATTAACTCACCCCCGTCTCTTTATCATTAAAGACTGCTATTGGAAATTGATGAAAAACTGTTTGCAGGTGTAGGCCTGCTGAACCCGGGTGAATAATCCTAATTGGATGGCGAACGGGAAACCTGCTGCCGCGCCTCCCCGCGCAGATAATCTTCAAATGGGGGTAACTACAAAATGTGTCCCCGCCAGTCAGCGCTCCTCACACCCATCACAACAATTATGTCCAAACAACAGCTATTACTCCCTGTTATCCTTTATGATTGGGTTTCACGTGCAATATGACTTGTTAATAAGTGTGCCGAGGACATCAAAAGGACACCTGCCCCATCCTATCAGCGTCACTGTCAATGATCATCAGCCTTAACAGCAGAAAAAGACAACATTGCATTGCATCATGGGTGGCTTAAGGTGGCTCAAAACCAGAGGCGGATTTTACTCAGTGTTGACTAGACTAATGGAACATGCTGACCTCTGTGAAGAGACTTTCATGAAAAGCTGCTTCTATGCTCTGTGCATCCATGAAATAAATGCAATTTATTCCGATTGGGTTGCTTTAAAGACCAAAAAAATTGTGTTTTTACATATTACATGGAGGACATTTTGTATATAGAGAAGACTAACGCTATAGGTTCACACTGGACGCAGAAGCGCCGCGGAGTGGAGTGTGTGCTGCATCTCCGCCAATTCGCACCAGACGGGCATTTTTCACGACAATCGACAGACGCTTCTGCTAGAACTTTTTTTTCAATATTTCAATATTTCTCGCCATGTTGGTTCCACTGGTTATGCTAGGTTGGGGATGCTCTTAAATATACCAAATGATCATCAAAGTAAGGACAATTGGAGGTCCTTTTTAATATATTTGAAACATGTTTGTATTCCACAGCCTCAGTTTCCTATTTTTTTCTTTTATTCATCAATTTAATTTTATAATATTTTCTGTATTACTGATTGTTTCTTCTTACTTTGTAGGTTAGGAAATGAAATGCAGTATTTAGTAACTCTATATTAAATAACGCTTAATGTCTAACGGTTCAGTAAAAGTTAATAACATTTCTTTAAAGAGAAATTGTTGTTAAAGATAGAGGTAAACAAAAAATAAGACCAAATTGACACCCAAAAGCACAAACCGCTTTGTCTGACAGTTGGACTCAGCTCAGTGGAAACAGACAGCACAGGAACGAGTTGCTGCTGTTTTAGCAAGAAAACAAAAACGTGAAAAAAAAGACAACCTGGCTGAGCACAGGTGGAAATGAGCTCATGTAAATGCTGACGAAGCTTAAAGGCGTGAGCTGCTGATGTGTAAACACACGCAGGAGGTCATGTGATGAGTAATGGTGGGAACACAGGAAAACTGCAGCACGCCAAATTTGTGCTGTTGAGCCTCAAATAGCACTGATAACCTGACCCAAACCTTCTTTTTATGAATAATACGCTCTGTTTGAGATGAATAGTTCAAGTTTATGTTAAAAATAGTTTTGGGTCACCTCATGGTAATTGAGGCAACTTGGGAATGATTTTTCCTCTTTAGACAAAACAGGCCAAATAATGTTAAAAATACAAAGAATATCTTAGCCTATCGAAGCCTGTTTCCCCGAGGTGTGTGGTTTGTTAAGAGATTAAAGTTCTGCTTGGAAGCAGAGAGTCTGCCGTTGATATCAACATGCTGAGTGTTTGAAAAGCAAACTCCTGCTGTGAGCAGGCGGTTCTGAAATTAGATGGGTGTGTTACATTCAGTGCTACGCAGCAGATTAGCAGAAGATCTTTTTTTTTTTTTTTTTGCTTTATTCGATTACGTTCACTGCATCCAATGTCAAGCAAACCTTGGGAAAAACTAGTTTTGTTAGAATAGGCCTGAAAAGGCTGCTGTACAACCAACACCAGTATATGAACACATTTCACAAATGTAAAAAAAAAAAAAAAGTGATGAATTTCTTGTAAATAATACAGTTTGGGAAAATACATCTAATGACAAAAGATTCCATTGAAGTTTGTTTCAGTGTAGTGAGTAGGACCCTGACTTGCCACCTAGTGGTTACTTGGTGAACTGACCCGGTAAGAATTTGTATTTTTAAGTCTGCTTCATCAAGGAAGTTATGAGGGTTGTCTTTCGGTATTGTTACTTCAGACTAATGACATTGGATGTAGAAAACTTCTCATTTATTTATAACAGACTTGGTTTAAACATGAAATCCTTGCGCAATGATTGTCAGTGCATGCTTGTTTTTCACTGCAACACTAAACCATTAACCCCGAGATGTTGTAGCTGAACAAGATAAACAGTGAAACTTAGTAAGCACAAAGAATTTGGTAGATGATGCACGAAACAGAAAAATGTTATGCTATTCCTCTTCTTTTTTTTTTTTGCTGTTTTCATTGTTGAGCACCTTTATGTTCTATTTACACTTCTGGCATCTTTCTCAAACTAAGGCCCTCCACACACAATAACTATTACTATTCGGGGTCACCACAGCAGTTCATCTGCCTCTATCTAAAGCTACGTACATACCAGACTTGAATGTGCGTTTAATATAACACAAGGATGCAGTGGTAGAGTGGTCAGCCTCAGATCATATCACAAGTTAGATTCCGGTCTTGTGTGCCCATGTGTCAAAGTGTCGTTGGGCAAGACACCAAACCCCAAATTGGTCCTAGTGGATATAGGTTGTCCCCAGTGTTTGGCAGCGAAGCCGCCATCAGTCAAGCGGTTTGTACCTTCGAAGAAAGTAGAAAAGTACTATAAAAGTATACGCCATTTACCAACAATAGCTCATAGTATTCAAACTGATCAAGCAGAGAGGGGTTCTTCTTCTTTTCTTTTTAATGTTTACGAGCACATATCCACAACTAACAGTTGGAAACATTTTGGTGCAACATGTCAAAATGGTGGAAATCTTGTGAATTTTGCTTGAAGCTTTTTCATTTACAGCTTCATACTGATTTATTAAAGACTTGGTGTCATATAATTCCAGCCGGGCACAAAACGGAATTATTAATTTCTCATCCACGATCAATTATCAAATGGTTGACACTTCCATGAACTAAAAGGGACGTCTTTCATTTGACACAACCAAATCAGAGTCCCTGATTGTCAAACTAGTTAACTTTCAATGCGCGTTCAATGGGCATACGTTTTTGTACGAAAAGACGAAAATGGTCATAGAAACATACATAGCAGCATGTGAATGTGAGGCCGAATCCAAACTCTTTTCCTACCCCACCTGCAAACATTTCATTGTGGGCCCATATGATTTACCTTTGGGGTGAATTGGTGGGCCCCAGGTGAGTTTGTCTGCGGGTTCCATGGTGCATTGGCTTTAGTGGGGACTCAGTGGTCTGGGTCCCTATGCTAACAAGCTGCCTGGTGGACAGCGTAGCGAGTTATTGAGCTCCTCTGGCCGGTGAGCCAGACTACTGAGTTCCCACTCAAGCCAGTGTGGGCAAACACAGGTGGGGCCACCATGGAACCCGCGGACAAACCGCACACCAATTAGCCCAAAGGTGAACCATATGGGGTCCACATTGAAATGTTCGCTGGGCCTACGTCTTGTTCCTACCCCTACATTTCACCTTCCAAATGATGATTTATAGAAAACTTGTTTCTTCAAATTCAGACGTTAAATTCACTTGATGATGTCATCAATAGTTGCCGGTCAGCTATGTTAGTGTAGCACTGCTAGCACTCGTAAATACATAACAACATTGCTTTTATAACGTTAAAAACGCCATGCTAAAACAAAAAGTAATTACTTACAGTTGAATGCGAACGTCTGTGCATCAGAGCACATCCATGGGAAGAAATGCATTTCTCCACCACAGCACGATTTACCCTCACAAGGGTTAGCCCTCAAAAACACGCCTTTCCCTTCAAATGTCCCTTCAATTGGAGGAAGAGTTCTGATTCAGCCTAAGAGTTTTGAACGCAGAACTCGCCAATAAGCGCCTTTACAAAAACTCACATGACTTCATGTTGCCGATGGCAGTGGGACCATCGCTTAACACTATTCTCCTTGTTAACACCCACTGCCTTCACATCCTTCTTCACTATATCCAAGAAAGTCCCTTCTGGTCTTCCTTAAGGCCTCTTTCCTGGTAGCTCTAACCTCACCATCAACCCCTCCAATGACCATCTCACCTCAATGTACAACTATGCATTTATCTCCAAAGCATCTAATATAAGCTATTCCTCTTCAGTCCTGGTCCTTTTCATTCTGGTCACTCCCGAATACAACCTCGACATCTTCCTTTTGTCTCTTTCTCCGAGCCGCTGTCTCTAAACCAACAACAGTCTTCTAAACCTCTTCTGTCGAGCATCACATCAAAAGCCTTATTGTTTAAATCTTAGATAATTCTTAACCCTTCTAACATGATCTAGAAGTCTAAAGAATTGACCCTAAAAATCTTTCATAAATACTGAGGTTTAGGGGATATGGAACGCAGCTGACTGTTACAGAGACAACAAGGAAAAGTGTAAGCTTTGTCTTACTTTAGAAACATGACAATGTTAAACAGCGTGTAAGTTAACAGAATCCCCCACATCATTCAACCTAAAGTGTCAGCTAAGACAGGGGTGTTAACCCAGAAGAGCACAGACTCAATGTAAACTCCAGTCAATGTTGGGGAGGGAAAAAAAAAAAAAAAAACTCTTTCTTGATTCTTCTGCGCTGCTTGTGAGCCACCAGCTTGACAGTTTATTGATCTCCCTCTCGTCTAATCAGTAGCCTTGTCACATTATAACAAAGGGGAGCTGGTCAAAAAGAAAGCAATTTACTTCAGCCTAGTGAAGATTGCACGGCAGGGTATTGTATTTTTTCTTCCCCTTTCATAGACAGTCTGGTACAAATAGTAGTGTGGCTGGACTTGAAATCAAAACAGTGTCTCAGCATATTCCGCCTTGCTGGATGAAGCTGGAAGCAAACAACACTTTAACCAATTGCCCATCTTAAAGTCACCCGTGAATGCTGTTGTTCAGCTCAAGGAGGCTGGAAGGATGAGCGTTAAATGAGCCACCAAACACGGCTGAAATCTTTAAGTCTTTATGGCGCTAGATAACAGCTGGACTCTACAACAAAACCCTAAACCCCTGTGAAATAAATTGACAATTAGAAAACGGGTATAATCATCGATTACAGTGTGGCCATTTATCTCCATTTATCTATTTATGTCTTTGTCTGTGCTGCTTACAAAGTGTACGCCGTCTTGCTAAGGATTAAACATGCTCATTATGTCAAGTGTCCCATGAGGTAATGAAGATATGTTGGATGAGCACCCTCCTCACGAGGTACCAATATAAACCCAGCTCTGGTATGCAACAAAAAAATAAATGGGCTTTAGATTACCATTCAGCGAAGCCTGGTCTGCTGCAAGAACAAATAAAATATTAACATTTCCCTTTTTACAGAAGAAGCAACTTGTCTAAAAAGTGTTGTGTAACTCAAATATTTTATTTCTGCATCAGGCTTTTTTGGCACCAAAATGTTACTAAAAAATGAATGGAGCCAAAATCTTGTATGGGGCTAAAAAAAAGAAGTTTAAATCCACCAATGAAACCAAAACATATGTATTGACAGTACCCAAATTAAATTTTAACAATATTATTGGATGGCCACAGGACCTAGAGCTTGGCGGCCATTTTGTGGCAAAGTGTAAAATTAGATGTTTTTAATAATTAACCATCTTAAGTCTACAACCATGACTGATGACCTTAGGAAAAGGCTGCCATCTTGAATATATACAGTATATATATAAAAAAACATAATCTGTACATATTTTTTTTTATTTTTGATACTTGATCTGCACATGCTGTGATTAATTCTGAAATAGTGTCATGTCTACTTACATAGTCATTGGATTTATTGATACTTAAGGCTTCTTAATTATGTTGGAAAGATATAAATATTTAATTAGAAGATGAACCGGATAATGATAATTCAGGTAAAGAAAACAGTAAGGTAAACCCGGAGTGGGGTAATATAAATTCCCTTCTTCCCACACTCTTTCAAGCGATCTTTAATTTGATGCATTATTCTGTGTTTAAAATGACTTTGTATGGATGTAAACCTCTGTTGATTATATTCTTGCTTTGATTGCTTAAAATGAGCCATTTCTAAACTAATTTCCTCTAAAACATTCTACAAATTAAAAAATCCTCATAGGAATTTCAATCAATTGTCCCCTAAGTCTTTGAGTCTCGTTGGGAAGCTACTTGTAAAATAATGTTGGAATTAGAAGTTTTAGATTTTAAATGTTGTTAGCATGGCAAGGTTGCAAAAAATGGTGCTAGTTGCTCATACGATTTTTACGGGAATATTGTGAAAA
The DNA here is from genome assembly GCF_002922805.2 of Oryzias melastigma. Classification (NCBI taxonomy): domain Eukaryota; kingdom Metazoa; phylum Chordata; class Actinopteri; order Beloniformes; family Adrianichthyidae; genus Oryzias; species Oryzias melastigma. The sequence goes on from NC_050527.1 coordinate 3,098,245, forward strand.
TGCAATACATGAATCATAGGCTCAAGAAAAATGAAATGATATGATATAAGACATGAAAATATTAGAAATGTGGGCGTGGTTAACAATAAATTCCGGTTGCCAAGGAAATCCAAAAGTTTACTTTTGCCAGTTCTGGTAAAATATCATATAGACTTATTTGTCACCCCAAAATAAAATGGTTGGTATGGAGATAAAGCCAACAGACAGCCTCCATTTTGAAAAAAAAAAAGTGTGTTTTTCTTTCAAAAATGTGTCACATGCAGCTTTGACCAGGTTGGCTAAATATTTGAAGGAGAATATGGAGATCAAGGTGTGTCAGGTCAAAGAGTGGTGGCAAGGTTGAGGTCAGGTAGCGCCTGCAGATCATACAAATGCGTCTTTTATTGATTATGCACTTTCAAATAAATTTGTTGGAACAAATTACTGCAAATTTTCATCTGTGACTGGTACATGTCAAGTAAGTTTACTTTTCGTCCATCAGATATTTCCAGTTTACACAGATAGAAAGAGTTCTGAAGCATTGACACAGAGGGCAGCTGCTATGCAACCGAGGGAATCTGCACCTGACTTTAACCTAGTGGTTGACCGTTACTTTCTGTCTCTGTAAGCAAAAAGCGATGAAGTGAGCTGACACTGCACCCCCCAAAAAAAGAAAAACTTCCTTTCTCCTCCACACCTCTTACATTTGTCTGTGCTACCAAGAGTCATATCCTCTACCATTAATAGTGCTCCCTTGTGAAAATATTTAGAGTACATGCCATTCATCACATCCTCCTCACAGTGTAAGAAAAATGCCCTTTAAGGCCTTATTTTTGGCTTCTGGATTTAAAAGTGCTTTTGATTTCTTTAGCCTGCCCTCTGGTTTCTTTGCAGTCTCTCTTCGCTCCTTTGGGACTCAAATCTTTTTGGACTTTGGGTTCAGAGAGCAAATGAGTGGAGCAGAAAAAAGAGTTATGGCAGCTTTCTCTGCATGCTGACAGGAACAGAATAACAAATAATTAAAAGTGAAGTTCAACTCAACTTTATAACAAATTATAGAGCTTTAAATGTAACAAATAAGGATGGACTCCGGTCATATTTATGAAGGGGATTAGCCAAATATTTTTCAGTGGCAAATAATAGTGGTGTCTTGTTGATTGACACTTGTCAGGAAAGATTGTCATTTAAAGGAAATGACACAGACACAGGGGCACACATGGTTGGTAGGATGAAAAAAATGACTTTAACTTTAGTCTTCATATTTGACTATGCTAAAATATCAATAGGTTATATGATGTGTAATGTATATTATGTGAAATGTGTTATAAAACTGACTTAAAATTCAAATTGAACCTTACAATTAGAGTTATTTGATTCTATTCCTGTTTCTGGATCAGAAATGTTTAATTACACACCACAATTGCCTATATTCTGCAGTTTTGTTGACTCTAGCTTGATACCGATCAGTTGTATTGACAAGAAAATCCACAAAACAGTACATTTTGATTAAAATAAAAATCATGTCGCATTAAATAGCTCACATTTTAATTACCTCAAGATTCAGAACGATACTTTTTTTGTAATTCTGTTTTTGTACAACATGCCTGTGGCTTTATTTTGAAGGGACGCAAGCCGGTGCTAAACAGGAAGTTGCATTCAAGCTAACGTTGACAGGCTGCGGACTCCTTGTATGTGCATTAAATTTTTAAAGTAAAGTTTAAGTTTTAAAATCAAGAGATTATTCTGTTCCCTAGCGTATGGTTGATGAGGGAACAAGGTTAGTAAAAATTTATGTTTTGGAAATGTATTATTCTTTTGTTTTCACCTGATTTTACGTAGCTCATTTTATTTTGCCCAGTAGGTGGCACTGTGATGGCAAGCTAATGCTGTGTCATAGTTTCAAATGTACAGTTATAGTATAATTTATTTTATGTTAATACAGAAAGGAACAGAATTTTTGGGTTAAATAAGTTTGTTAAAATACAGATATTTGATTAGCACCAAAGGTTAAATTTGTCAAATTAATTAATGAATTGTGTAAAGTTTGAAAGTTTATAAAGTGATAAATAAAACAAACTGGTTGAAATGGTGAATACAACAACTGTAAGAGATGTAATATATATATATATATATATTGTTGTTTTTGTAGCTCTTAAGGTGTGTTCACACACATTGCTTAATAAAGGGTTGTGAACCATCAGTCTAAGAGACCATGTTTTCAACTGGGGTTGCCACACACATTAATCAGTTACATGTTCCACGCTTTCACAAAGCTTTCTGATGCTTCTCATGTGCATAAAAACACGCGTTCCACATGTCAACTTACCCGCCAGAGGAAGCCATGGCTTCAGTGTCCTTCCAGTGATACTGGGACAGTCGAGAATCAAACCACCAACTCTTCTGCTGGAAGACAACTGCATCATCACCAATCGCCTTCATTTAAATAGGTGGGAATATGGAACAAAACACAAATGTCCCACAACACTGACAATTGATGTCAATGTAACATTGGCTCTTAAATGTGGTACATACAGTTTTCTGATCAAAATTCTCATCAGGTGACATAGCCATGAACAAGCACATCTTCTTCAATGTGTTAAACACCGGATAGAGAACAACAAAATTACATCATACTGCCACCTACTGATGATGAATGATATTAGGCCAACATTGCTGTCTTCGTGTGTTAGAGCCACCCAAAATTATTGCATATTTTAGGATTAAATACCGTTGCACAGAGCAGTTTGACCTTTATGTGGCCTGACAGGAAATCAAGAATGTAAAAGGTCCAGTAATAGTTAGCTAATGTTTATGGAGCAAATCCAACTTCAATTCAAGAGTCCAAATGTTGTATCACATCCAAGATCTCTTATTAAGGTAGGTCTGCGCTAACTACTTTTTGATGTTTTTTTTCCTATTCAAACCAATTTTACAGTTGTGCTTACTTTATGGACAATTACAATGTTAGTTAAATGTAACATATATTAGAAATTTACTGCTTTAGATAAAATAATGTCTATATTTTACACAGATTCTGCCATTTTGATTATTGTGTTAGACACAGTTAGGATTAATTGATTGTAAAGTGGATTGAGTTGAAATTATTGTGTCCAACATATTTATAACTTTGAGGGTATATTAATAAATTTATTTAGCACACTCCCTTTGATACTGCCATACATTTTACGTCAGTAAGTAATATATTTTTTTGCCTGAGCTGTACAAGCATTCATGTCCCCCTTTTCCCCCGAACTTATGTACGTTGTTAACATCTTCCTAATTCACGGAGAGGGTAATGAAGCATGCTCATTTACCCTTAGGGTCATACATAAGCACATCACTATCATGCCATATACATGAGTTGCCATCTCCTCTCTACTTATCACAAAGCAGGGGCCCTTCCAGAGCTGTGGGTGCTGCACATCTGGTGAAGAAGACATGGAGTGACTCCAGAAAAATATTGCACCACAGATGCCTCACTGCAGAGAATCCTCAAAAAGAGAGGTTTGTATTTTTTTTTCCATTTCACATTCAAATCTTCCTGCCAACTCTGACTGGAAGATAGAAATATAATTATGGCATCGACAGCTGGTCTTGAATGACAAAGAGATGGATTAGAACAAATGAAGCCTCCCTGTTGATAATCCCATGAGAAAATGGGAGTCACTGGACCGTGAACAGGTTTCCGAATCAAATGCGACGGAACAAGGGGCACGGGCTTAGTAGAAAGGCGAAGCATGCTTCAGCAAGACGGGATTTTTTTTCCCCCTCCCCTGCGACACATATCAAAGGCAGGGAGGTCAAGGCCTTAATTAGGTATAACACGAGGCTATCTAATGTTTACAGCTTTGTGTTTTAGGGCTTTATCAACAGGGAACATTATTTTAGATCTGTTGTGACACGACTTTAATAGGCAATAAACTCAGCTGAGGATTGTTGCAGAGGAAAAAGGAGTCTTTCTATTCAAACGCTGTGAATATTCAAAGTGACTCCATTAATCCGGCAGCTGATACAAGGCTTTATGTTATTCTTGATGGCCTTTATTGGTTTAAACTTACTAGAGCCTGAGTAATTGATTGCTTGCCTCAAACAATTACCGCAACCCTTCATTCTGCACTCAGTTTCACAAATTAACATGAATTACCTACACTTACAGACGTCAAAAGCAGATTGGGCGATTAAGAGACTCACCTGGAAGAAAAAAAAGGGAGAAAAAAAAATAAGTAAAGTAAGCACTGATCCATGGGCAGCAACAGTAGAGAAATTGGCTATTCATGGGAGAAAGACAGTTTGAAATTGGATGTCATTGGATAACTTGAATGTCACCAGCGTGTGTATGAGATTCATGAAAATTTTACCAGGATCTAGAAAGTAGGTGAAATAAAACCATTATGTGTTCCCCCCTTTTGCACTAGATAGATTTCTTTGTTTCTTGCCTGGAGGCGCAGGAATAATGATAGAAATGTGCAGCGAGGAACATCACACTCACAAATCCAAATTGTCTCCTTTTTCGCAAAGGTTTCGCTGCACACTTTCATGTTTTTTGTGTTTTAATTACACCTTTCACTTCCACTCATTTTTTTGTAAAGAAAATACTTTTCCTGGGAGGGAGTGGGGTGGTGAGGTTGATCCTCAGCTGTCTTTTTTGCAGAACAATATAATCTTATCAAGCTTTTACACACAAGCCTAAATAAAGGCTCCTGAAAAATGTGCCACATTGATGAGGGAGGGAGCATAAAATTCAGCCGCGTAACAATTTCACATCATTTGACATTTCATATCATTTGGTTTGATATTAAGGAGCCTGTGGCATTATATTCAGTTCAATGCCTTTTCCAATTTGAGATCCACTGCCTTCTTGATTTTACCCTCATTTGTAAATGTCACTTAAGTGGAAGTGATAGAAAAAAATAGCTGTGGAATAAAATAAAAAAAAGGTAGAAGAGAAGATGAAAAGATGGGACAAGTGGTGTGGGAAAAGACACGGTGGGAATAGTTTTAGGGGAAGAATCTTTGAAGTCTGTGTTAATCTATTTAGTGTTTACATGTGAACTGATAGATTAAAGTTATACCATATTTTTTAGAATATAAATTGCTTTTTTTAAATGGTTTGACTTGGGGTGTGACTTATTGCTCCTGTATTTGCTAATTTCCCACTAGCAACCACTAGAGGGCACTGCAGATGTGTGTATTAGTATTTGCTACTGACATCAATGCAGAAGAAAAAGTGCTGTCCAAAACAAACATTTGAGGAACATTTTTTTTTTCGCAATCCCATCAAGACATATTTACTCATGTTTTTATTTACCTTGTTTTTATTTTATTGTTTTTATTGCGTAAAGCGATATTTTTGTGGAAACTCTTTTAAAATAAATAATGTAGCAATGAGGCTAAAATCTTGACGGTAGCTACTCCCGTGCGGTGGGAGCATCTAGTTTATGAACACATTTTTGGGCAAACATTAAACATCAAGATTGATGTGTGTAAAAAAAAAAAAAAAAAAAAAAGCAGCAGACACGAATATGACGTGTGGGTCATGACCAAAAGAATGGTCGGGATTCGTCCTGGATGCCTCCTGGGAAGGTGTTCCAGGCACGTCCCACTTAATGGAGACCCCAGTGAAGACCCAGGACACGCTGGAGAGACTATAGCCCTATCCAAATTCTTCCTTTCTCCCTTCCCTTTCTCATTACCCCTTCACTTGTAGGGACATTTGTTGTTCTAGTGATGTTCAAAATATATTTTTTTTAAGATTCTACCCTCCATCACGAGGGTAAACCGCGTCACGCTGAGAAGTGCTTTTCTTTACAAGGGTGCGCTCTGAAGCCCAAAAGTTTACATTTAAATATAAGTAATGACTTTTTGTTGTAGCATGACCTTTTTATAAAAACTTATAAAACTGCTGTTATGCATATTCAAGCTCTGGAAGCTCCCCACTAACAGTAGCAGACCGGCGACTATTAACCTCCGAATTATTAGACACTATTTTTTCACAACTCCTTGTTTGGAGGGCTAAATGTAGGGGAAGGGAGAAGGGGTAGGAAGACGAGAGGGATTCGGATTGGGCCAACATCTCTCAGGGCCTACTTCTGCTCTAGGGGTACCTTGGAGCTGAGGAGCTGGAGGAAGTGGCCTGGGAGAAGGAAGTCTGGGCATCTTTGCTTAGTCTGTTAGCTGCAACCTGGTTCTGGATGGATGGAGGGACGGATGGATGGTTGGATGGCATTGCACTTTTCTCCCCAAAGTATGACTTATACTCCAGTACACACTTGTATATGGTTTTTCTTTTATTCTCTATTTTTGGCTATTGCAACTTATACTAAAGAGCGACTTATAGTCCAAAAAATACTGTAAATTTGTTGTAAAAAAAAAACAAAACACACTCACTCAGTGGTATTCTAAATCCTACCTAAGAGTGTGCCTTTATATTCATAGATTTGAGTTTGGTTATTATTCCCCTCTAATGGGATACAGACCTCAGACAGCATTGAAATGCTCTCCCTACACGTCTGTGGGATCATCCCTGACTTCCAGTAACTGAAAACAGTCATAGCACATTCTAATGTCCCTTTCCCATCAGTGGCAGAAACGCTGAATGAGCCTCCTCTGCTGGGTGATTTCAGGCAGAGGCATGACCTTCCATTATTAGCCTATTGTTGCAGGCTTTTCAGTCAATGTGTCACACATACTCCGCTTCCCGATTTTCCACAGTCACAGCATGTCCCACAGGGTTCTGCTGTGCCCTTCGTGTCTTAAACAGAGTTAGGGTTAGAACTGGCTATTATGCAGCACATAATTGCACTTCGTCATGCTGAAGATTGTCCCAGCAGGCAGAGTTACAGCGAGGGACGCTCTCTCTCTCTCTGAGAGGTACCAGCTGAATGGTAGACTGTCATAGCAAACCCATGCGAGAGTCCCTAAAGCAATGCACAGGACTCAAGAAAAAATGTTCGCCACTATTATTTATTGCATGTGTAGTGTTGCAGATGCAAATAAGAGGTCTGGGAGTCTCAACAGGATTGTAATTGGTTGGAGAGCTCATTAGAGGGTGCGTCAGACTGCCAGAAGCCGATCACGGAGGAAGCGTTGTACTCCAGGTAAAAGAAAGTGATATGGGGATGTGACCTCGCTCTGTCACCTGGAGGGAGCTCTCAGCAGCACGCGCGGCTCACAGCAGCTGTCAGACTTCAGAAGAAACGTGGGGATGCTGACAGACTGGGAGCCGTAACTCCCTGTACCAATAACTTCACCTTCTGTTTAATGGTTTTTGCTTAACTCTTGCAAAGTTTGTACATTTTTTGCCAAAATGCAAAACAAGATTTCAGTGTATATCTTACTTGATTTAAAGACTGTGACAAGACTGTCATAATAAATAAAACAGGTCAGGCTTGAAATAATAGGGCACACTTTTCCCTGTTATACCCAACAATCAGTTTTACAATTTGTGCAGTGGTGGGCAGTATTTATACCCAGCAAAATATGGAGGAAAATCCTTTTTCATTTTTGCAAAATATGGAGGAAAACATTTTTTTCATTTTTACAAAATATGGAAGAAAACCTTTTTTCATTTTACATTATTTCCCTGACAGGTTACACGTCTCTCCCATTGACTGTACATGAGAACTGGACAGGATGACCCCTCCCCCCTCACATTCCCAATAGAAAGTGCCCATGGGCTCCAAGAAGTAAAAAAACAAACAAGAAAAACAAACTTTATTGAGAAATAAATGGTTATCACTCAGACATTTTCTTCACATGTTCTTGCCACAGACGTATATTATTTCACTAGGCAAAACAAGGGGTTGTCATCACCCCTTGAAAAAGCCTTACCACTGGCCCTCGCGAAATCAGGCCAAAGCTGTCACCGCAGCTTCCTGATCGTCAGCGATTGTTCCAAGTCAGTCTGAGTCACGTTTTTGAGAAACTGCAGTTCCCAATCATGAGTGAGCTTGTTCCAAGTCCACCACTCCTCCCACTGAAAGCGGGCTCAGGGGAATCTGTCAATCAAATGTTCAAGGTGGAGGCCATCGGGCACCGCATGCTTTTACTAAGGCATCTGATTGGTCAGTTTACAACTTGAATAACATGTAATAAAGAAAAAATGTTTCTAAAGAAAAATTAGGATAAGAAAGAAGATGTTAAGAATAATTTATCAGAGTAAAAATGGGTATTATGACAAATAAAATGCCTGTTTATTTCTCAGTGGAAGTCTATGGGAATTTGTCTTTCTTCTTGAAAGGTACTTCCTACTTATAACTTAAGAGGGGAAGGGTTGATATGTCAATGGTTCCTGCTAACTCTATTTTTTTTCTCACAAAATTGATTTTCTGTTGTCAAGTTATTTAGGTCATAAACTGACCAATCAGATGCCTCAATAGAAGTAGGTAGTGCCTGCCGCCCCCTGTGTTGTACGTTTTGATTGACAGATTCTCCCAAGCCCATCTTCAAATGGTAGGGGTGTGGATCCAACAAGCTCACTCCTGATTGGCGAAATGTTGACTTAGACAACTCGGACCAATCACTACTAACTGCCATAAATATTGCAAGAAAATGGCAAATACAATTAATTTGTCTGACAGTAAGTCATTCAATCAACCCATATTTGTATAGAGCTCTACAGTCACATTCCCATTCACACACTCATGCCGATGCCGAACACTGGTGCCAACCTTTCACCAGAGGCAATTGGAGTTCAGTGTCTTGCCCAAGGACACAAGGCGGGAATCAAACCTGCAATCTCCCGATCAGAGGTCGACTGCACTATCGCTGCTTCATAGCTGCCCAGTACAGGCTTGTGTTAGGAAGGAAAAACTCCGCCAAACTAAATGTGCTGTTCAGTGACAGCTTATTTGCTGTGGCAACTTCTGAAGGAAAATGCTGAAAGGTGAATACACAATGGTCTTACCAAGGATACCACAACTTCTTAGCTTCCAGTAAAAAAGCTAATGTCCAGTCTGCTTGGAGTATTAGCATAATGGAGTTTAGTTTAGTTTCTGAATAAATGCTCAGTCTGTCTTTGACTATTAAAATTGAAACACGCTGCTTATACTGTAATATTACAATTTTATTAATGTGATTTCAATATATATCAGTCAGAAGGCACAGAAGGGCTTTAACTAAACTATATTTACTCGAGTAACATTTTTCATGCAGGACTTTCACTTGCAGGAGCACATTTTAGCATTGCTTATAAAGAATGTATGTAAAAAGTTTTGCAGTATCTTCTCACAACTGTTCCAGCCCGAGGCTGCACAGGGGTCAGACTATAGATCATAAACAAAGAGCAACACTGAAGACCGAGAAAGAACACTCCCTCATACTGGTGCAATCACGGGGGACCAAACAGTTTTCAAAACACCATTTATAATTCTCAAATAAATGATTTTCTCTCACAAAAACTGTTTTTGGCATATTTACCAACAGGGAAATCTAACAGGAACTATCAATATTTAAACTCATAAGAAATGTACCAAAGTGTTCTCCAAATGCACAGCTTGGCCGGGGACATGACGGACAACAGTTGCTTGTTAATGTCCATGCTTTTTGGCAGAGCATGATCCGAGTTCGCTCAATGAGAAAGAATTGATTGATGGATTACTAATTGTCTCCTTGGTAAGCAGCAGATGCTCCGTCACAGATGCTAGCAACAAATTAGACTTGCTCATGAAGGAGAAGCATAACTGGTGACCTTTTGCTTCTCCATTGGTAAGTAATATCTAAAACTTAGCATAAGTTGATATTGTAATTGTAGAAATTTACTCAAGGAGACACTGAATCTCACTTTATTTCACCCTAAAAGTGGTTAAAGTTTACATATATTCCCATTTATTAACTGTTTTATGTGTATATAGTATTATTTTGATGCTATGTATTGTTACTAAATTAAATAAAATATAAATATATATACATATCCTTTTTGATATCTGCTTTATTTAGTTTAAAATCATAGGAGTCTCTTCAAGTCTGAACTTTTTCTACATGTTTTTGTGGGAAATTATTAAATGAAACAATTAATTAGAGGTGGGATCATATAAGTTTGCTTTTTCCAACTCTTCTTCGAGCAATAAATCAAATTCTATTTGAATAATAATCACTATATTTATTGAATCTAATGTGGAATAAGTATGTCTCCATAACTGCAAAAATCTTATTTTCTTCTTACATTTATGTTAATTTTCTTTTTTGGCTTCTTTTTCCTTCTTTATTTCAAAAATAAATTTGATGTAGCTGTGCATTTTTTTTTTTTTGTCATTTTGTCAAAAATGAATGCATGAAATTGACAAAAAAATTAAATCCCTTTGTTTCATTCAAACACATAAAAAAAAAAAAAACTACATTAAAAATAATTACGATTCTACTGAGTCCCTAAAGGGACAAAAAAAGAAAGTCGAAGTAAAGAAAATAAAATAAAAATTCCTGGTTACTGACTGGTGCACACCAGATATATAGACACTCTTTTTATCATTTTTTTGATGTGCCTCTAGGAGCTCCGTACAATTCTGACATAGAAAACATCATTATAAAAAGGTAACAGCACAAATAAAGTAAAAACACAACTATAAACACAAAAATACAAAAAAAATATAAAAAAAATAATACTACAATCTTCCTGAATAATTCAACCATTAAAAGGCTTAAAATAAGGAAAAATAATCCTTATCCCACCCTCCTTTCTTAGACTACAACAAAGCTGGTTTGCTGCCTGATTGTATACTTCAGGGGTCAGCGACCTGAGGCTCCAGTGCCACATGTGGCTCTTCTATTCCTCCAATTGGTTTATGTCAATAATTTGAATAAATAAATAGGTTTTGGAATTTAATTTTAGATTTTTAAAGTGAAATTACATGAGTAACTGTCTCCGTTTTGACCACTGCTGACATTTCATTTAATCAAGACACTTTGAGAGCTTTACCGTTCCTCCAAAGTGCACACAACAGATAACTGAACAAAAGGACGGTTTGATCTGTTGTCAGAGTGGGTTTATTATTAGAATAGGTTTAACTCATTATATTATATCACCTCAAGTTGCTGTTTAGAAGCTAAGTTCTTTAAGTATAATTGCAAATAAATCTATCAGAATTTTTTTGACACAGAATGTATTTTATTTTGAAAGGACTTTGCATGTGCTGATGTCCAAAGTAATATAGTAAAAATATAACTGTTAGAATTTAATTATTGTGAATATTTATAAACCACAATTTATAAATAAATTGCTTAATGACAACAAATATATACTTTTATAAATGTTTAAAAAGGAACTTTGAAGGTTTGGGTTAATAAGAAACTAAACCAAATGGCTCTTTTAGTGTCAAAGGTTACAGACTCCTGGTCTATATGTTCAACTAATGACTATTTCCATTAACTTGTGTTTTTTTTTTAAATATTATTAATAGTAATTAAGTGTATCTGGCTCAAATGTTCAACTATAGCACTATTAG
>NC_050527.1:3109761-3126847 GCF_002922805.2 Oryzias melastigma
TTTTTTAAGACCAAAACCCATGGAAAGCCACAAAGTTCGATTTTATCATTTAAAAATGCACAATATTTGTTCTTTTTTGACAATTAAGCATTTATTTATAATGTAATATTACAATAATTGAACTACAGCAGTGTCTATGTGTTTCTATATGTAACAGATGAAACTTTACTTTTGACAGCAGTGGACCCTCCTTCCTTTCAAAATAAAACCCAGTCTGTGTCCTGCTGCAGACGCTTTTCTCATATTAAAAATGACAGGCATTCAAGCATATCTTTTAGTATTAGGATTTCGGTGTGCTTTTTTTCTTTTTAATCTAAAATATAAATATTTTAGTAGAATCTATTTATTAAACATAAAAAACTAAAAACATTTAGAATAACCTTAGCTTTTTATTGAAGACACACAACTCTAAATCATTTTTAATCATTTTAAACTACATTTGTCTAAACTTTAACCACTTTAGTGCAATTTGCTAAAATACTTTTAGAGACTTTTATTTGACTAACTTAAAAATACAAATTTAAAGAACATTTCAACAGAATTTCTCACAGTAAATTAAGCTTTTTTTTGCTTAGATACTTGACATGTTAAAAATCTAATCGACAAAACTTGACTAATCTCTTATTTATTCAATCGTTAGAATTTTTTATTAAAGCTAAAGAGCCACAATAAAAGAATAAAAGAGCCACAAGTTGCAGACTGCTGCACATTTCAAAGAACAAATTGGACTGAATGAATGACGAGTTGCTGTGAACGTTGTAGTTTGTGAATAAATCCTACGGCCTCCGTTTGAAAAAAAAAAAAAAAAGAGTGCAGGGAACTTAAAGTCTCAAGACATTTAACTTTAGTATAAAAGAAACGCATGCAATTATGCTTACTCCAACTATACTGATATTTTGGACAAGCAGAGGGAACTTTTTAATACATTGCTGTTACCGTTGGCGACTGCAGCTCAAGATGCAAAGCAGTCATCTTTCAGATGGAAGGTTAAGGGGTCAGATGATTTCCTTGGAGGTCCACACATAAATGTGTCCACATGCAGATCACTTAACCCTGCAAAGTGCTCGACATAAAGCACTCTGCAGGTAAAAAAGAAACATTTCATTCAACTAGAGAAGTGACTTGTAGCATGAAAGCTCTTTTTAGTAGTCCAGGTGACAAGAGCTTTGCAATCTCAACACACACCAAAGCTTATCCTGATGGTTTTTCCCAATCACCAAATTCTAAGCACTTTTTGAGGGAGTTTCAAGATTTTTCTTTTTTTTTCCCAAGTGCAGACTTGCTTGAAAACATAAAACAGTTGCTGAATTTTGGTCTCACTGTACGATTGGACAACACAAACCGAGATAGTGTCGGATCTTTATGGTAAGAGTGGTGTCACCAGAAGATTTTCCACTCTATAAGGATTTATTACTTGAGCTTTATCCATTTTTAAGGGTTCTGCCAACCTCTGTTTCCTATGGAGCCCTGAACATGACATTGAAAAAAAAGAATTCCCTCAATTAGCATTTTTTTGCACACAAATTTGCACTTTATTTGCAATTTTTGCACAAAAATACTAATTTGAGGGAACAATTTATTTATTTATCTTTTAATGTCATGCCCAGGGCTCCATAGTTTGCTGGGGTTTTTTTAAAAGCAAATTTCCTACATGCTAAAACATTCTGTTTTTATTTTTTTAACCCAGCTGTAATGATTTCTGATTTCCAAGAGCAGATGTTCAACAAATTTGTAAAACAAGCCTGACATTTCCATAAGATATAGTTAAAATAATTACCAGACGAGTAAGTTTAAGTTTTAGTTGATCAAAAAGCCTCATTTGACGGTCCGTATTACAATCTGTAGCTAAAATACAGCTCAACTTTGGCAAAGTAAGTGTCCATGTCGAGCTTTCTGATTGCTTTTGACCTCTGCTGGAGAGAAGGAGTTCATGATGTGTCAGAGCGAGTTCCTAATCTCAAAAATCATTTTTATTCCACTGCTGAAACAGCATGAAGCCTAACCAACACCTTGTATGTTTTGACCTCCTGACCTTAGATGTGGCTCTCTCCGGAACCAGGGACTCCATCTGGGTGAGCAGCATGAAAAGCTTAAAGTCTTAAAAGAATTTTTAAGACAAATTAGTTTGCATCACAGTGGTTAGTTTGATGATTTAAATAGTCTTTTATTTAAATCCACAAAGTTTAATGGTTTTAAGTGTTCACTTTTTTGTGGCTAATAAGAGTTTTAGAGTGTTAATTTTATAGTTTGGTTTCAAATAAAATTTTTCAATTTTTCCTTAGTCAAAAAAGGGTTTTGTGTTTGCAACAGTGCAAACATAAAAATAGATGTTTTGATGCAGGCACATGGCTTTCTGCAATTTTTAACCTCGTCTTGTTTTGTGTTGTTTGACTCAAAAATCCAGAAGAAAATTAAATTTTTTTTCTTTAATGCACAAATTGGAAATTGTAGAAAAGTCTGTTTTTCAATGCAAATTGATGTCAAAATGAATTAAAAAAACATAATTCTGGAGATTCATGTTAACAAATATAACTGTTATTTTAATGTTATAACCACCAGCTTCAATTCAAATGTAAAAATATAACATATCCACTCCAATGAACAGACCGATATATCTTACCCCTCTTTGTTTTTGTGCTCAATGTTGAGTAAAAAAACAGGAGATGATGGATGTGCTTCTATGGCTTCTTTTCTTTTCCCTCATTTCCCACAGAGAGAACGTTTCTTTCTATCAGCGAGCTAAAACTTTTTAATCAGTCTCTTTCTTGTCAATGCAGTATATAAAGCCTTTAATGCTGGCGTAACTGAGGAAGATATTAATACATTAATGTCTTTTCTTAATGCCGGAATTGGTCCAAATTCATCTGTACATTTGTGTGGCAGGTAAAAGGCAGTTGTTTACTATTTTCTCAAAGAAAATATGAAAGTATTAATATAAAAAATTATGAATGAAGCATCCAGCTAGTTTTAATACTTTCAAAAATGAATAGTATCTTCAAACTGGAAGTGAGGTGCTTTTACTGATTTTCCTCATAAAAAAAAAAATTCAAATCTGTTGCATCTTAACCACCGAAATGAGCGATGTCCCTGCTGCAGCCCGGCTTACTGACCTACATGAGCACATTTTGCATTTAAATCAATTAAATACGTTTTTCTTGCTATCGAAATCTTGAAATGGTGACCTTTTGTCATAAATAAAGAGCAGGAAATGAGACGTAGTGAATGCATGCAATCAGTTTTCACCACTGCCGTCAGTTCTTCAAATGACTCAGTAAGAGCTTTTATCATGGGCCATTCAGCTGCTGCCTTTTCTGATGAAATGTGCTGATTTCCTCTGAACTGTGTCACGCATTTATGTTCCCAGCCTTTGGCTGCTCTCAGCTTCCAGGCAGCTGGAGGTGTCTGCAGCTGCTCTGCCCTCTGACATCCCAAAATCTGAGAGCCGAGTCACCATGTCACCACTTCAGCAGTAAATAAGGCTTGCTGTAATACTGATGTCCTTTTTTGAATGCAGGAGCTGACAACTGATTAAGTGCAGAAACAGATGCAGGCCTTTGGATCTGCAAACAAAATCTTTGCATCCGAAAAATTGGTTGTCAGTTTGAAATATCAATTTATCCATGTTTTAAAGGAATATAAAAAATATTGATCGTGTTTAAACATAATTTATGTTTGCACTCTTGAAAAAATTATTTTTGTCATCAAAAATATTTTTTTTTGGTCCTCAAAAAAGCACATAGATGTGAAAGTGTCACACACAGGTCTACAGTTAATGCAAACTCAAGTTGCAACCCCTGAATTTTGACTCAAATAGACCAATCAGATAACAATAGTGGATCAGCCCTAATCTAAACCTTTACTTAGAATGTTTTCTGAAGTGCTTACAAAGCAGGTGGACTTAAAAGAGAAAATTTGACGTAGGATGGTTTGCTTAACCGAAATAATTCAGAAGAACTGATGGAATCTCTTTAAGGGGACAGACTTCTATAGCTTCTATCTTTTGTGTGAAAGTCAATCTCTACTTCAGAACTGTTCAGATTCTGGCGTTTGGTCAATGTGTAGTAACGGTTCAGCATCAATGTTTATCTTTAGTATTTATTGCTAATCCTTAATTACAGTCAGTTTACTATGGAGCCCCTAAAGCATTCGAATCCAGGCCTCAAGGGCCAGTGTCCTACATGTTTTCCAACCAACCTTCCATTGAAGCTCCTTATTGGCTGCCCTCGAGGCCTGGATTTGAATACCCCTGCCCTAAAGGGATATCAAAGCGAAAAAGATTAAAAATACTAAAGTTTCAAAAAAAATCCTAAAATTTGAAGTAAAAAACATTTTTTTTCTGATTATTACTAATGCGCATCTACGGAAGACGACTAGGGCCATAGAGAAAAAAAAGGTCATGGAAAAATCTGACTTTAATCTGAACATGTCTTTTTTTCTCTATGGCCCTAATCCTCTTCCGTAGTTATGTACCAGATAGTAACAGAAAAAAAGAAAAAGTTCTAAAAATTGAAGTAAAATATATATATATTGGGTGGGCATCAGTTAGTAACCATAATTTTTTTTTACTTCGATTTTTAGAACATTTTTTATTTTTTTTATTCAATGTCCCTTTAAGGGCTCTGTAATGTACAATTTAGCTTGTACAAATTGTATTTATATTTATATAAATATTAATAGTTATGTTATTGTATTTACTACAACTGAATGATAAGTCTTAACAATTTTACTTTTTTTAAATTTGACAGAATACAGATTTCTTTCAAAACAAAATCCACCCTTTTTTGTCACTATGACACCTTTTACAATTGAATATAAATATGACAATATTGGTGTAGAATCCAATTTTTCAAAGAAACAAATCTAGACGTGTAAATCTAATTGAATGTTCTAAGAACTTTGGTTCCAAACAGCAACTAGACACTTTTGTGCAACAGAATTTCTGCTTTGAGCCCATTCTGACAATGGATTAAACCCTTTTGCTCATCATTTTGCTCATTTATCTGACATGTTAAAATCTAAACATGATTGACAAAACTTAATTAACAAAAACAAATTCACCAAAACCACAAGCCCATTATTTATAACCTTCTCTTCAAAGTCAAAGAGCTGCAGTGGAGGGATGAAAGAGCTGCATGTGGCAGAGACATAAAACATAAAGAGACATGAAACCATACATATTGGGATAAATGTCACTTTAAATCCAAGGATCAGTCGCTTTAATGTAGTTTTGCTTTAAAGTGAATGAAGACACAGCTTTGGAATTGTTACATTACCCTACAAAAAACTGATAACACAATATTGTAGAGAACTAGACAAGATCATGTTTAAGCCACATTTGTGTAGCTTATCTTGTGTTATATTGAGGCTCGCGCAAGAAAGTCAGAAAGTCTTTAAAAATGCCTAAAACTCGAAACTTAAAGCTGTTTTTATCTCGCCAAGGGCAGGTGTAGTAAAACTGCATCATAAAGCTATCTAAAAACTCAACAACAAATCTTTTACAGTTTTTTTGTCCATTCCCCGCCTGTCTTTTTTTTCTTCTTTTAATTTCATGGTTTCTATTTAATGGAGCATACATATGGAGAGAAAATAGAGTCACCTCAAATTGTGCGTGCATAATTCTTGATTTGTAACTCATATAATACATTTTATGAATAAGTACAAAAATTATTAAATAAAAAAAAACTACAATTTACACGCGCACAATTTAAAATTACAACAGCTTGAAATTAACTACACACATAAATCTTTAAAAATGATGTAAAATCCCTGGTTACGCACACACAAAACCACATTTATGCACAAATCAGATGTGGACTCTGTTCATGTCTCCAAGATTCGTGTGTAAATGATGCGTTTAAAGGCTGCAAGAATGCTGACTCATCAGTTTTCTTATCAACCGATTTGAACTTAGATTGTTAATATCTGGTGAAAATTGACATTTTCTTACTTTCTTAAACAGATATGCCTGATGATATCAAAAAGTCTTAATATGCATTTTTTTTTTAACTCAACACTAAAGTTTTTCTAATCTCAGCGCTCCCTCGCGGCTGTGCTTTCCCTGCAGCACCTTCGCCACAGGGCTCTTCCCCGAGCTGGCGTTGCGAGGTCCTCCTCTACACCCAGAGAGCGGACAGAGTCAATCAGCCCAACATCCCACTCTACACATCACTTACGCCCAGTTCTGAAAAGAGTCGCACATCAGATTTGTGCGTAAACACGGTTTTTTAGATTTGTGTGCGGAGGTAGTTTTAAGCAGTTGTAATTTTGCGTTGTGTGAGTTTGAATTATATTTTTTGGAATTATGTAATTTTTGTACTTATGCACAAAATGTATTGTATGAGGTAAAAATCAAGAATTATGCACACACAAATTGGAGTGAGTCTATTTTCTCTCCATAAACACGTTTAATTGGACTTTCTTCTACTATCAAGTTTAATCATGGGTGTCCATTGTGATTTGTGTTGGAGCATCGACCAAAACAAGTTCACAAAAGGATGAAGGAATTGCTTTACATTTATTGTAGAGGTTTACCCGGTTTATATACTGTGGTTATATAGGTTAAATAGGTTTATTAAGATGGTGCACTAAGTACATTTTCTGCTCTAATTTAATTTCAAATATGAATTACTTTCGTTTTCTAAGGTGTTTTAGTGACCCAGGTGAACCACATGATGAATCTGACCAATCAGGAAGAAGAAAAGGCAGACAATTCCTGGAGTGGGAGGAGCCTCACATTGTTTTTTTTTAATGGTTTAAGACTTTAACCTGAGTTTTGTAAATTATACTTTAAAATATTATATTTTTCCATGTTTGTGTGCTTTATTTTGAATAATATTTTAATACTTTAATCATTTATTTATTTTATTTCGTAGTGTCAGTTCACTTCAGAGCATTCATTAGTTTGAGTGCATGTTAGATTAGCCCTCTCCTTTCATGAACGTCTCTGGCAAGAATCTTCTTTCTGAAATCTCCAAGTGTGTCTCATTGGTAGAAGGAGAGTCTTTGTTTGGTTGTCAGTGTGGTTTGTTTCTCTTCCATCTTCCGTTGCTGTGGCCAAGTATCTTACCTTCCTTTTTTCTGTATTTTGGTAATCTACTTTTTGAAAATGTTTCCCCGTCCTTCTTAAAACACGTTCCCCCATTGTCCTGGAGTCGGACTGTTTGGATCCCTAAAACACAATTTTATATTCACGCCAACGTTAATGCTGGTGTTAAGTTATTTACCATTATGTAGCTTTAATGCTGTTCAATGTGGTTTCTTTAAGGCAGAAAAATGGACTTCGCTTTGTTTCACTTAATAAAATTAAAGAATTTTCAGATTAACTTTTACACATAAAGCTTTTGGTTGGACTTCTAATATTTATTTTATAATTAATTGTTGTAATAATGGAGTACTTGGTGAGCAACATACTCCTATAGCAGAAATTACTGCCATTTTAATTGATACCTTTTAAATACACTATTTTATTACAAAATTTTCTCCCATTTCTTTCCCAACATTTTGGCATATTGTGACGGCATGTAATCTTTGCTTTCTTCTTAATATTTTTTTTTTCTTTTTTTAACTTGTCCTGTCTAACAAGCTGAGCAAACAGATACAGGCTGAGAGCCTCTAGTGTTGGGCAGTTTTTACTGTCACAACAGAGGTTTATTGAGTATAAACCCCCGTTGTATTTCATGCTAAACTTGAGTTATATTTATATTGATGAATATTTTTTATATATTGAAAAGTGTACGCAGAATAGATCGTTTTTCCAGCCACCATTTTCGTGAAAAAGGAAAATGAGCAGTATAAAGAACATTTTTTAATTGATGAGACTTTCCCCAGCACTGAATGGATGAACTGGACTGTAATCCACAGAGAATCAGCCTGAGATGTGCTATAAAGGTCAGGATGCCTACAACTAGTATTGACAAGCTTTAGATCAAAAAGTGTTTGAAAAACCAATCATGGTGTTTTGTAGCATTTGGGGAAAAAAGGCACACAGTGCAGCGGTGTCAGAAAGTGATTTCCAATGTCCATCAGTTGTGTACGTATCATACAAGTACGAAACATCTTATTGTGAAAGCAAGTTTTAAACACCCACTATCATGAAAAATGGGCTTTTGGAGTTTTTAACATGTTCTGGTAGCATTTTCTTAAGATGGAGGATATATATATACACTGTAAATAGTGAACCATTAGATAAAGTAACAAAAACTCTGTAATTTATTACATTTAAAATGATTAGTTTTCATCAAATTAAAATTTGTAGTTGATCGTTTACTCTACTTAAATATTTAATTTGACAAAAACTAATATTTTACATGTAAAAAATTACTGGGTTTTTGCAATGGTTCACTTTTTATATATATATAAAATGCATTTCTGAGTTTTTCTTCATTTAAATCATGTTAATTAGTTCTCCGCTCCAATTCTGATGCATCAAATTGCAGATAACTAGATCCATAGACGTTCAGAACGTTGTTTCTCTCCTTTCAGGTAGTTGTTGCGGCTTACATTCCTCAGATAATGTTATCCTGGGTTCACACGTGTTATGATGTGAGCGCCGCAGTCTTTACAAAACTTTAAAAGTGTGAGAGGAAATTCCACTGCAGACAATCACGTTCGACCTCTGCGGTCTGGCCTCTGTGGTGCTGCAAATCCATTTCATTGGATTCAAATTTTTGCCCAACACCGCAACTAAACCACAACAATGGTGGGTTATCGCATGAACCTAGGTGAGTTTGGAGTTTCGCAGAGCCTGTGGCAGCAGCCATCCAGTAGCCAATGAGCCATCTGCTGTAGCTAGACCGCGCCTGTATCACAGCTGTAACACTAGCCGTTTGAGTTTAGTATTAGTCTTTATTAATATGCCGTCAAATCTGAATTCAGAATGGCACAAAATCAAATTTACTTTTAGTAAAACCTGCAAAACAAGAGAGAAGACAGTTTTGGTCAGAAGTCAGAGGTTTCGTTGGGTACAAGCGATGCCAGCTTTTTAATGCTTTTTGTTTGTGCCAAACTGCATATATTCTTCATTTATTGACTATTTTATAAACTAATCCTTGAGAGATGGCTCAGCATACTTAAGATTTGACTCCACTATAACATTTTCCATAATTAAGAATCAATAAATGAAACAACATGGAGAAAATCCAATTCAAAGCAAAGGAAGATGGTGCATATTTGCAACAGTGCAAAGCAGGAAGAGGAAAGGACCAGCCCCGTGTTGCACCCTTCAGTTAGCATTTGGCAATGGGTGATTCGCCTCATCCACTCCTATCTGGTTACTGTGACACTCCAGCCCATTAAATAGAATAGATTATTGATTTTACTCTCTTCGCCTGCGCTGAGATTTTCCAGCAGGCTCTGAGCAGTAAGCGAAGTGCTGAAGAAAAGCACAAGTCATTACGTGCACTGGCACACAAGGATGCATCACTTACACAAATGAGGAGCGAGGTATGACAAACATCATTGCAGCGACATCCTTCTGACAGCTGTCATGCCGCTAATGCAGAAATTAAGTCCAACTCCTCATGAAGCATAATGATTTGAGCGGGAGTGAAGGTAGCGGCGAAAAGCAAAGGCTGTTTTTCTATTGATCTTGCGCCACAGAAAAGACAAGGTGAGCCTGTTTGATAATCGACAGAGGAGGCGAAGAGAAAAACTCCCTGTTCATCATCAGACTTGGATATTGACTGATGACATCACATCCCCAGGCCCGGTTCACAAGACTGTTCACTTGGCTCCGCTCTCCACCAGAATTGATTTGTTACTCATATTCAGCTCCTGTTCTTTTCCCAGAATATTTTGTCTTCCTCTCCCTTATGCCGTTCATCCATGTTTGCTTATTCTGGAAGCCTCGGCAAAGACTGTTATTATTTAAAAGTCATTTTTTGTGGCTTGCTATTGATGTTATAAACTTAGGTTTAAGACTTGTACTTCATTTCTTTTCAAGAGAATAAATAGATAAAAAAATAAATGCAAAATACAGAGCTGTTTTGAGGTGTGTGGTACTATAAAACATTCTGAAATTCTTTTTTGCCTAAGGGATTAACTTCACAACTGATAAAATAATTGATGGAATCCAACTCTAAACTTTTAAAACAACTAATCATTTATTTATGTGAAGTAACTCTTACCTAAACACACTTAATGTTTTAGGGGAAAAAGCAGATTCCATATTTTAGTTCTAAGATTTTGCAAAAGAATTGCTGCAAAAAAGATTAACAAATGGAGTGAAAGTAAACAACACATTTAAAATATAAAAAAATGTAAATGACTGAACCCTTTTACACTAGAGTTTTAGCTCTAGTCTTGACATATTTCCACTATAATTGTTCAATAGTTCACACAATTAATGTAATTCCAGTGGATATGACTCGGAGAAAAGCAGCCTCATGCTGATATGCAACATTTACAGTTGCAAAATGTTTATGCAATCCATAGAATTTAGCTGGTTCATATGGAGAAAAGCAACTTTGCATCAATATGCAACACTTACAGAAATGTGTTGCACATCGGTGCAAAACTAATATATAAAGCCAATTCTCTCCATGTTAGAATCAGCTAATTTACGTCGAGGAGTTACAGAATGTCAAAGAGAGATTCTCCAATGTTTTTTAGTGCTACCATGGAATTATTTCATCATAACAATTATTTAATCAATATGAAAGGCACATATTCTTAACCTTATTATTATTGTGAAAAGCCTCTTTTTTAAGTATTTTCATATACATTTTTTAACATTGTGGTATAAAAAAAGATCAAAATAGAACTAAAAAAAAGAGGGAATTTATTATATTGTTTTATTATTACAGACTCCCAACCTATACTTTTATACCACCAAGAGGTAGAATTTCAATCTCAAACAATTAAGATAGAAAAACAAATAAACACACACCCATGGGGTCCAGAATGCTCTAATTTACCACTTAATAAACAATAGGAACATTGTTCCGAGCAATCCCAAAAAATGTCTTTTTAATACCACAAGACATATGTTGACATATTTTATTCCACAGATTATTACAAGAGCAAAACAGTAGAAAAGACTTGAGTGATTTTATATTTCCCTTTGCGTGGTAAATCACTTTGAAGACTGGGGTGAAGCAGAAGAGAAATAGAGAAGAGAAAAAAAGTAGGAAATGAGATACAAAGGCCCTAGCCCGTATCCCTTCCCCTTCATTTATCCCTCCAAACGGAGAGTTATGAAAAAATTGTGCCTAATATTTTGGACGTCTCTTTCATAGATGGCATTATCAATAATCGCCAGTCCGCTTCCAGCGCTAGAATATACATAACAACAGTGGTTTTATAACTTTAAAAAGGTCATGTAAAAAATGTCATTACTTACATTTAAATGTAAACTTTTGTGGTTCAGAGCTCACTCATGTGAAGAAAAGCGCTTCTTGGCATGATGCAGTTTAGCCCTGCGGGGGAGGACTTTGTATCCCTACATTTGGAGGGTCGAATTCAAAAACTACATTTCTTGGACACACTTACACTTAAACTCCCCTTTCAAATGGAGGGTAAAGGAGAAGTGCTAGGGAGAAGGGGAGAATTCGGATTGGGCCTTGCTGGTCAGATTTTTTGTGAAAAAGTAAAAAATATGGTATGAGCGGGACAATACTCGTCCAAGTATGCATTATCAGACATGACAGGCTTCACGGAGGAAGAAACCGTCCGACGCAGATATTAGATTAATGTAATGACAAAAATGTACACGCTTAAATGTCTATAATTAATTAATTGTGATTAACGCAATATATTTTTTTTTAAATCTTTTTGACCTATGTTCCCTTCCAGACATTCTAATTGTGAACAGTTATATTTTATATATTTACGCTTATTAAATAATTTACATAGAGTGAAAATTAGACAATAAAATTAAAGTTCTAAATTTGGAATTGTTTGGTCCTGATTGATTTATCTTGGTTTTATGGCTGGATTTATCTCACATTACCATGCTGGGAGAAAGATATGAAACCAATTACCAGTGCAACACAAACCGACACAGTAACACAACACACCTGAGATCAGTGTAAGCTGACATCAAACAGGAGCAGAGCTGCACTTACAGCAGATTACTGCTTAAACCTTAAGCAAACAACATGGCTCATATGAAATGCTTCATTCTTCATATTGCATTTAAATTGGTTGGAAATTAAGAAAACATTGTGTTCATTTGCCTAATGCTGCAAAAATAGCTGAAATTACACCACTCTCTTTTGTTCTCTATTTTCAAAAACTGTCAAAATGTTAAGTTTTAAAAGTTGTATTAGGAGTTACAGATTCAGACAGTTCTAGACCATACCGCCAGTGACCGATGAGTGTTAATACACAAAAGTTGGAACCTTTTAAACATGTCAGAGGATAAGTATGTGTAATCTAAATTCTGTGAGGCACTTCTTGTGATGATGGACGGATTTTCCTTTCTCTTTTTCCCAAGTGTATCCAAGATTTTAAGTAACATCATACATAGAAAAGTCATTTTTTAAACCTGGCTGGTCCAAATTTGCAAGCTTTTAGCAACTACTCAATAAGTTGGAGATGACAGGTGACCTTACTCTCATCTCAGTGGCAAAGCTGTTTGCTTTGTCAAATATTAATAAAAACAGCAATTAATTAATTTACCAATGAAAAGCAGTTTTTTAAAGTTTAGGGATTTTAAATGACCAACAGGACCTAAACTGTAAAACACAGAAAAAATACAATAAAATTATAAATAAATATACCAACATGCCATATACATTTAAAAAAAATCAAGATTATTTAATAAGGGAAAGCATAGTACCACACTACATGGTGGTTTGTTTACCTTTGTCGCCATATATATGGCAGATTTTCAATTTTGCTTTTAAATCAAGCTCTGCGTCCTGATTGGCTGAAGACTTTGTCAATCAATCTCCTCCCTGCCGTGTCTCTAAAACTATAGCAACACCCAGGTGTCACTAATTAACACATTAAAAAAAGATAAAACATACAAAGTAAACAAGGAAATCTGCAAAGAAACTACTTTCTGGCTCCTAAACGCTCCTTCTTGGCATGTAAATGTGTGCAAATAGGTCAATTGAGCTGTATTTGTCTTTCTTGCAGGACATGAGGGTTGTAAAATAGTGGTGAGGCGTCCAGTGGGGGTGACAGAGGAGTTCAAGGTGGAGGTGGGATTTGCAATGGTGATGGACAAGATGACATGTGAGGTTAGACAGGAATCACCATGGACTATGCTGTTTGCAGATGATACTGTGAGTTGTAGTGAGAGCAGGGCTCAGGAACCAAAGTGGAAGAGTGAAGTTACAAGAAAACAGATAAAGAAGGTGGAGGATTGTAAGTATCTAGGGCAGGGGTCTCAAACTGGCAGCCAACGGACCATTTGCGGCCCCCAAGTCGATATTGGTTCTGAGATGGTTCGGACATCTCCAGAGGAGAGACAGTGAATATATTGGTAGAAGGATGTTGAGTCTAGAGCTGCCAGGCAAGAGGTCTAGAGGAAGACCAAAGAGGAGGTTTATGGATGCAGTAAACAAAGACATGAAGGTGTTAGAGTAGAGGATGCAGAAGACAGGGGTAGTCATCAAGGTCAAAGCGGAAAAAGAAGTTCCCAATCCAGATTTCACAATCGTAATATTGGTATTTGTTATTGAAGACTATTTTGCCTCATATCTGATCAATGGACTTGTTCCAGTAAATATGTTTTGACTAATCTGCTCCTTAAAGCAACATCAATGTCTTCATGCACCCTGCCTTCATGTACTTTTACTGGGAGCTACTGTTATCCTCTTGGCTCAGTACGCATCAGGGGCCTGGAGGTGTTCAAAGCCCATCTATGACTATTTTTTCCCCTAGTTTCTGAACCATAAACCTGTGGCACATTTATTTAGATACCTTGCTGTCTTTAAATACTTTGGGGATAATTGTGGTAAAGTATTAAAACATACCACCAAAATCTTTCATTAGTAATTGGAAACCTCCGTCACAATTTTCTCTATTTTTTAGCTCTTCTGCCATTGTGACCACGTTTCTGTCCATTAACTTTTCCTTTTTTCCTTATTTTCTCAGCTCCGTGAAGGGGGGATTCCTCTCCCTTCACTGACTTGTCTGATAGGATTTAGTCCCTTCTATGCTGATGCAATCTCAGCACCTCAGCATCTGTGATTCTGCCCCGTCTCTCGATGATATAGCTCGTACCTACATCCTCAGCAGTCATGCAGCAATCTGTCAGCATTCTGGTACTGACACAAGCACATACTGAATTAAAGTGTGTCGCTGAATTAAACTGTGACACAACAAATGTCAACAAGGGAATCTTGGTTATAATCAGCTTGGCAGCTCGTTTGAGCTTTTATAAAACGGATGTGCAGACAACTTTAAGCTGCTTTTTTCTTAATTTTTATGCATGTTTGTTATGAAAATGACAAAGTAAACAAGAGCAGAGAACAAAATAGAAGGGGGATTATTACACAAGATGCAACTTCCTGACCCAAAGCAGCTTCTGCAGAAATGTGCGGACATGCATTGCAGGTTCTAAGGTGATAGATTTTTCATGGTGGCATTTCACTTTTTCTTCTCTGTTCTGCTGCCACTTCTAGGGGTTGCAAACCAGCCAGACTCATTTTTTATGCTGCAAATCCCCTAAGGAAAGCCTGTGGTCTACCTTATGGCTTATAGTGAAATGCCACCAGTAGTGAGTGCTACAGCCCCACATTCGGCTTCCAGGCATTAGAGCTACAAAGCCCAACAAAGCATCCCAGAGGTTTAGGATTGAGGAAAATGATGTTAGCTGCTTTTGCTCTCCACCTCCACCAGCAAAACTAACAGGTCCTATTCGTCAGTATTAGGAGAAAAGTGTTTAGACATTAGTTCCACGTGAGGGTGCAAAAGTGTGTACTTAAAAAGAATCTAGAGATATTTGGTCATTTTCAGCTAAGATTTGATGGAAAGTAAACACCCTGTCAAGGTGTTCGCTTTGCGGCCTCTCCTCGGGAAACAGAAAATTAGACTTTTCTTAACTCTGTGGCTCTTGTTGATTAAATGTCACAGCAATAATGAAACATTATGAATTCACTCCTATGAGGCTAAAATGGAGGAAAACATATTAAGCAATCCCACATTCAGCTAAATGGTAATTGAGGAGGGGCAAAAAAAAATTAAATAAATGGTAATTGTGTTGGAATATACTGTAATTCAGTATTAATGCAATCAGCTGAACATTCAGAACACCTCAGGCTTATGTAATCGCAGCCAGCGCAATCATTCTTAAAAAGTGATTGAATAATTTCAGTGCATTGTTTGGTGTGGCCTAAGTGTCCCGAATGATTTATTATTATTTATTCTCTCTTTTTTTTAATTTTTTTTTACAGAAATTCTATAATGAAGTCAACAGTCAGGAATGAAAGTAGCGGAAAATATTTGTGATATAAAATAAGGAAGAAAATCTCAACATGTTTCTTTTGACTCAGTGCAGTACAAACAGATACTGCAGTGTTATGCATATTTCAGCAACCCTTCCTGCATCCTGACAAGCTGACAAATGTTGAAGAAGCATGCTGATCTGATGATGTGTTTTCTATCTAATTATTGCTGAGTCAAGAATCAGTTACGATGCCTCATTTTCACTTTTTTTTTTAAAGACCAGATGTCTTGATATATTTTAAACAGTACACTTATTGAAGTCGCCAGCAGGAAATTTAACATTTTGATACTTCAAAGGTTGTCAAGACACAATTATTTTTTGAAGAGCTTTTCAATATAAAATTATTGTAATTCTAAGTCATTTTCTGAAGCCATTTTTTATTGTATAGAAATAATGAAGGCAGTGTAATCAAGAACCGATCATTCTGGTTATTGAGTGCACTTTCACATGGTCCTCAGATGCTAAAAAGGGGGTGTAATCAGTGAGACTCTTCAGGGCAATCTATGTAAGATGTGTGGTGGCAAAATAAAAAATAAAAAAGTCCACAAAAGTAATGACAGAGAATGATGTGCTTCAATGATGTTGCTTATTTACTTATTATATCAACATAAAATAAAGAAAGAAGAAATAGTATTTAATTTCAATAATTTAAACATGAAAGTGTTATATAGAAATATGATTATTGATGAAAATGTACATACAAATCTAAATATTTATGAATATAAATTTGAATTATATGGGGTGTACTTGGGTGTGTTGGTGAACAGGATTAAAATGGAACCAAATGAATGTTCGTACATGACATGTCGGGTGTCTTCATGTGTGTTAGTTTCTATGTGTTTATTTATCTATGTGTTTAATTATATGTGTGTATATGGGAATATTTACTCATTACAGAGGGGACATGGCTATAATAGATAGTGGGTCACCTGGGTGTGGTAATCAGTTTGGTTTAGGTCATATAGGGGAGAAAATTTATAAGACTTTCACTTCTTCTAAAACTGGATATAAATATATAATTATGTTTTAAATATTTGCATCTCGATTGGCTAAGGCCATTCGAATTAGTAACAAAAGGATTTCGTATTGCCAATATTTTTAACTATGCATCGAATTTTTTTAGTTTTTGTAAAAATCTATCTAACAACAAGGATAACAGTGTGATAGCAGCATGCTGTCTTTTTCATTTGCTTGCAGAGTGCCACCTCTGAGAGGCAGAGGGGAAATAAGAGAGTTTGTTACTCAGGCGAGGTTAGATAGTTTGAGGTGATGAATGACTGGAGGAGTTCAATTAATGAGGACATGCAGGGAAGCTGGAAGACACTAGGAGTGGATGAAACTTTTAACAAAGACTCCTATCGACACAATAAGACCTTACTAGACATTGAGTAGGAAGGCGTTTATAAGAATGTTAAAAGAAAAAAAAATTAGACTTAAGCAGAATTGTCAATTATGCTTTGCTGTTCCTTCTCTTTCTTTTATTAACTCTCAAAAATGATCAAAAGTAGCATTTCTTTAAACAATAATTTAATTCTAATGCAGCAAATATGTTTAAAGAAATTAGTACTTAGAATGAAACTGTTTAAAATAACAATTACAGTATGAGACAGTGACTCAATCATTGGTCTATTGGTTTGTCTCAACATAAACAATGACCTAAAAAGACATTTAAACAGAAAAAGACAGAGT
>NC_050527.1:3126888-3140242 GCF_002922805.2 Oryzias melastigma
GCACTGTCTTGTGGGGTCCAGATGACCCCATTTTTAATGTAAACAAACCAGGAGAGCGGGAGGGATATATTGAGATGTCCCGATCCGATCGGGCCCAATAATATCGAATGTTGTCCCCCGGATAAATACTCCAATGTTGCAGTTTAAACACGAGGCTAACAAAAAAATTCAGTAAAGCTAGCGATATGATTCCGGGATCAATAACTCTTTTAAAAATGCTTTAAACTGAGAGCAGGTGTCTTTTGGTCTATTGGTTTGTCTCAACATAAACAATGACCTAAAAAGACATTTAAACAGAAAAAGACAGAGTTTTTGTTTCTTTTTAATGTTAAGCTCCTTGTGCTGCTGACAGACAGACGACTACACTGCAGCTGCTAACTGCTAAATGCTAGCTCTGTGATTTAACTCCTTAAAACCCGAGCTGTTCTTTGATATGCCTGTTTTATTTCTCTGACAGAGAAATAAAGTTAAGAAAATCAACTACTGTGGTAATAAAACAGAAAATGTGATGTCTAAAGAACTTAATAAAAGAATCACAAAATCTTAAAATAAAATAAAATAAAAAAACTAATAGATAGTTCAAATGAAGACTCATCATCAAATTCATGCTACAGCAAAGTCATCATTTATTTTAAAGAATTTTAAATGAGGACAGGAATCACATTTGGTTTAAAATGTTCAATAGCTCTAAAGATATTAAAGCTAAAGTCACTAAACTTTCTCACATGACTAATTATCACTTATATAAAAAGAAAATAGTTAGTTTTAAAAATAAAAGACTCTTAATGACATATAAATAAGGGGCAGAAAACATATTTTTATTCAATTTGTTCATGTTTTAAATGTGTTACAAAACTATCAGATCAGGACTCGGTATTGGCAAATACACATAATCCAATGACTCGGAATCAGATCAGGCCCAAGACTGAGTGCATTGCAAAAACATGTCTAAGACAAAGTTCAAATTGAACTTTGTTTTGATGATGCTTGCCCTTTTTTTCTGATTTTGTGACTGTATAGTCAGGAGAAATACTTTTCTATCACAGGTCCTTTGGCAAACAGTCTCCTTCAGAGTCTTTTGTTTGGTTCAGCTGGAGTGATGCAGCTACCAGACCATTTTTATTACTTTTACTACCTCAACATCCAATTTTTACAATTTTTTTGTATTTGTTTCAACCCAAAAAAGGAATGTTGTAACTCTGTAACCATGGTGAGTAAGACTCTAAAATACAAATAGAACAAATGTTTGAAAACTAATAGATGTTGCATGATAATAGTGTTATGATTGCTTTTTTTTTGGTGTATACTTATATAGCGTTTTTTTTTTAACAATTACAGAAAAATACATGCAATACAGGTAGTGATTTGTTAAGTTAGACTGAAATAACCCAAATCTCCTTACATATTTGTTATCCAGTATTCATTGAGAATAGAGTAACCGTTCAGTTTAATGTATGTCCTTAACAGGCAACACATAAATATATGTATGTGTGTGAGCAAATTAATAAGTAAATCAGTCAGAATAAAACGTATTCATTGGGCAGCTGTTAACAGTAAAAATACATAATGATCAACGTTTCCAACATTAGGAACATTTGTATATGTATCTTGTGGATTCTGTAGCACTTTTGTAAGCAGAAAGCATATTGATGGCAGATGTTCCCTGAAGCTACAACAGAATGTGCTCTGGCATCTCCCCTCCCATCTGCCTGCCTCCTCATTGACAGCCGTGTCACATTCAAAACAATCTTAAGGCAATAATTGCCATAAACCACAAAAAAAAAGAAAAAGAAATAATGTTTATCTGGTTGGAACAGCAGTCCCCGTGAAAACACGCTACCGTGGGGAATGAGGAGAAAAGAAACAACAATGAATGAAACCTTGATTTGCACACAAAAGAATGAAACCAATTTAAATCAAATGCATACCCCCTTTTTTCTGCATCTTTTCAGATTCTTTGATGCTTTGTGTAGAAAATATCTCCAGCAGGTACAAGCACATCACTGTTGATCCTTGTATACTAGCATCCATATCGGCATCTGGACAAAACATGGTTTAATTTGTTGAAATGTCAAAATAAGTGGGTACACTTTAAAATCTAAGGAAATAAGCCAGAAAATACCAGAAATGTCAAAAGCTGGACTTGGAGACAACTTCACTGAGACTGTTTTATTTTTATGCTAGAATTCATAGCTTCTCAAAGTTTTTGTAGCAGAGGGTCAAATCAAGAACTTGACATTAAACTGGGGGCCAGTTTTGGTGACTAAAAAATGTATAAACAGAAAAATGTTGTTTTTAACTATTTTAATGAGCAAGTGTCATTTATACTTAACAGAGCAAGATCAGAAACATTGTTTTAACTTAGAAATATCAACAATTTTGGTCAAAAACAGACCTGTGTGATGTCTATGTGTGCTACTTTCAGCACTCATTCTTTTACAAACTCCCTGCCTCTGAGGGGCTTTTTACACCGGTGTTGTGCCAAGGTATGTTCCCTCTGGCAGAATTTGTTTCCCTGCTGTCTGGCATTGTTGATTTGTTTTGTAACACTCATATTTTGTCCCAGAAACCATCAAAAGAAGGTGAATGATTACGATAGAATTTATTTTGGTGTTTGGGGAGTTTATTGTCACATTTGCATATTTTTCTACATAAAGCAGCCATGGCTTTTTTTGTTAAAAAAAATGTTTGGCTAATTTAGGTTAAGAAACTCGAGAGAGTGATATGTTATGGAAGCTTGCTACAATTGACAATTATAAAATAAATATTGCTTCTACAGCAATTTTTTTTTCTGGCTGGCTAGATCAGCTGCGACCCGACAGAATCCATGCCCCCTCTTGTTGTTATACGTATGTGGGAAAAAAAAAAATATATGACAATAAACTTCCAAAAGCCCAAGAATAAAGTATATTGTAATCATTCAACTTCCTATGACTGAGGGCCACAAAAACTCTTCCCGCAGACCGCACTTTGAGAAACCCTACGCTAGGTTATTGTCCTGCTGCATGTAAAAATGTGAGAAAATGGATTTACATTTAATTTTGACAGAAACACTTGAGTCATTTATGCCAATATGTATGGAAGAGGATTAGTGCCATGGAGACAAAAAAAAAAGGCCATTGAAAATTCTGACTTTTAATCTCAGAATTCTGAATTTAAACTCAGAATTCTTAGTTCAAAGTCAGAGCCTTTTTTTGTCCATGGCCCTAATCCTCTTCCGTAAATATGGACACTATTTTGGGACAAAAAAAGCTAATTAAAATTAATTAATTTTATACTAAACATTATCATCTCTGTAGCTGAAAATAATGTAAAAAGAGACATAAATAGAAGTGCTGCACTTAGTGGGATAATTCAGAAGAGGACCTAAAGGAAAAACGATTGAGGATAACTCAAGATGTTTATTTCTTAAATGATCAGCTTCAGACAATTCACACTTTAACTCATACTTGTAACACACATATGTGGAGCTCAAAGTAATAACATTGTGTGTTAAAGCTTTATGGGATTGCACAACTCCAAGTAACATGCTAGTAGGTATCCAGAGTGAGAGCCAGGAGAGCCCTTTACATGAGAGGCGAAATTACATTTTTGTGACATTTGTTTCCCTCTCCACTGTTGCACAAGGCTCATTTGATGGTGCCATGGGGCTTGTTGGTTTCCACAGTAGTGATGTTGGGTCCATTAGAAAAAGCTTTCACTTTACTTGTTGAG
Source organism: Oryzias melastigma (assembly GCF_002922805.2). NCBI lineage: Eukaryota > Metazoa > Chordata > Actinopteri > Beloniformes > Adrianichthyidae > Oryzias > Oryzias melastigma. Next base: position 3,130,603 of record NC_050527.1, read on the forward strand.
AAAAAAAAAAAGCTGGCTTGTTAAAGCCATAGTTGTGAATTGCTGGGTGTTTTAGGGACTAGCCTCTGAGGGTGGCTTCAAAGTGCACTTTATCACCCCGGGGAGTCAGAGAAAATCACTTAGTAGGATGAGTGCTTTGCTGTTTTTCGAGGAAGACCCATAGAGAGGTGGCAGAGGACGAACATTAGATTCCATGACATCCCACTCACTTGCCAGGTCACACCGACCCTGTTACATTTTTCTGTATTTTACACCTATGTCCCCTCGGTGACAGGTTTTGGGATAGATAATGTTTGTGGGGCAGCTGGGAGCTCAAAGTACAATGGCCTAAGAGGGTTTCCGCAAGCCTTAAAATCACTGGAATCTATGGACCTCACGTATCTAAATTAGGCCACTCATTATTTTCTGTCCGTGAAATGCATTCACAAAACTGACAAGGGGAACAGAGTTGCACAGCTGTATGGGGGAGCTCTGCCATATTGGCCATATTTCCAGCTGCTCCCAGGCGATGGCACCTCGTTTGGTGGCATCATTAAACCAGGCCCTTGCAGCTCCCTCAGAGGAGCAAGACACACCAGCCTGCTGGACTCCTCCCAGGGTCACTGCTTTATTGTGGGAGGGTCTGACTGCAAGACACTGATGAATGTCAGGAGACTGAAGCCCACCAGCCATCTGGCAGGCTAAAGACACTGATGGTGGAGCTCCATCGATCTGTGTCATGTCTAGATGACAGTGGTCGATTTGTGAAATCTAACTACAGGGGCGGTGGTCTGTGGGAGTATTTCAGTCTGTGCTGGGATAAACATGAGACGTTAGAGCACAAATGCTGCTGGTGGAAGAAATGAACATCAAGAAAACACACTTTATGCTCACGTTCTTGCTTAATAATATAAATATCTATGTCTGAATATTAATTATTTGGATTTTATTTTCTCAATCTGGGTCTTCTGTTTGTTGCTGTTTTAAATTATCAACTTCAACAATAGATGCATAAAAACGTGCAACAGCATCAGCCAATTTTTGAATTTATTTGTTAGTTTTCTAAATTACTGCTTAGTTCTTTATGATCAACATTTACAAAAACTACAACAGTTGAGTGAGGCTCCAGTTTGGCTAAAGATCAAAAATACAATTAAATCTGATTAGAAAAAGAGGAAACATTAGAAAAAAGTAAAAAAATATATATATATCTTAAAGAAGAAATAAAATATATTTTTGTGCAATAACAGTAAATAAATTAGTGTAGGAAAGTCTTCACTTTACTTTCTCACAATTCGTAAATTAAGTAAAACTATTTATGATTAAGTGGTACTTGTAACAGATACACTGTATTAACTTTAATTAACGGAAACCACGGCTACAGTATCTTTGGACATGCAATCTCGATTAAAATAAACGTTATAATTAATTTCCTTACCATAACAGTTTTTTTCTGTGCTGACATTAAGTACATATTGTATTTTTTGGAGTATACGTTGAGGGTTTTTTTGCATAGTTTGGAAGGGGGTGTCACTTATGTGTTTTTTTGTCTTTTTATGAATAGCAACAGCTGTTAGAGGGCATTGTAGGTGTGTATATTAATATATGTTATGTATATCAACGCCCTGCGACAGACTGGCGACCTGTCCAGGGTGAACCCCGCCTTCGCCCATCAGTAGCAGGGATAGGCTCCGGCACCCCCGCGACCCCGAAAGGGAAGAAGCGGACAAGAAGATGGATGGATGGATGTATATCAACGCAGAAGAAGAAGCTGTTGGCGTTGTTCCAAAGCGACACAGATGATGAAGAATTCAATGGATTAATGACTTGAAGTGAGTTTAGTTGACTTATAGTGCGTGTCAAAGTCAAGGTCCTCCGTGTATTATCTCGAGTTAGTAGAATATTGTAGCAATGCTGCGATTAAGGAGATCAGCTATTAGAAACTCTGACTTTATTTTTGGAATACACAACTTTTACATTATCTAATAAACTAAGATATCTTATAAACTTGATCATTGTGTGTCTTTAATTAATTCAGCATTTGCTAAAAATGTAATTCTTTATTAACTATTCACACGTTGTAGACATTTTATTACATTTATTTTTAACATGTATGTATTTTATCTTTGTCGCTTCTTTGGTGTTAGTATCTGACATAAAGCTGCACTGAAAAGACAGACGGTGATCAAGGCAGTACATTTTTCAGATATTAATAAATAAACAGTAGATCATTTGTTTATGAATGCATAGATTTTTTTGGAAGGATTTTTACTGATGATGTTGCACAAAATTAGAAAAAACAAATATTTTTGGAGTGATCTCAAGTGATAAGTTATTGGCTTATTTTTTAATATTTTACTAAACATTTTTTAAAATTATTATCACAATATCTGGTTTTTGAAAGTCAAACGACTCTGTATATGTTTACTTTATTTCTAACTTGTATAATTTTGACAGAATATATTTTTATGGACAGTAAAATATTGAAATGTATTAAATTGATTTGTTCTGGAATCTGTTTTATTCATATTTATGTTTTTAAAAGTTACATTTTTAAAAAGTTTGAAGATTTTATTTTTAGTGTGTTTTATCCTCTTTGGCCTGCAGACTAAGATGTGTTTTAGCCCCCTGTGGGATTTATTTTAACCCTCCTGGCATATCATGTTATGTATGCTATGAATACCTGAATAATTGTTCGTATGTTTCTCCCAAAGGTGCGACTTATACTGAAATGTGACCTAAAGTCGAACTTTTATCCACTGTGTAGATGTTTGCTAAATCAAGAATCTCAAAGATCTGCCATTGAGAAAATTCAAACAAGCCATTGAAAAAACTTCAGAAACATTTCTGTGAATCTGCCAGCTGCCATCATGTGACCACTTTTTTTCCTAAAATTTACTGATGTCCTAAACATGGTTTCCCAAATCAGTTAATGTTTTTTTGTTATAAAACAAAATGTGGCCTTTGCTGCTCACATTGGATCACTGTCACTGTGTTTCTGGATGATATTGGGCCACATAGGGAGAGGAGACTTGGAATGCAGAGTGGAAGACATTAGCCTCTCAGCATGGGTGAGAAGACTGAGAGAGAGAAGTCGGAATGGAAGAAAATGTATTTTTATTTTTTTTAGTCTCTTTGGAAACATCCCCACAAATCAGAATGATTCTGCCAGGAATGCTGCAGAAAAAAATGAATGCACAGTGATGTGTAACAGTCACATCAGCTTTGTCAAACACACTAAATCCTCATTCGTCCAAGAAGCTTTGCTACTGTTTATTATGGCAGTGACAGTGTGGATGTTGTCAGCATTAAGTCATTTAGAATAATGTGAGTATATGGAAAACAGTATGCAGTAGAAACGGATTCACAGTGGGAGAATCCTGAACAGTCACAATATTAATGTTAAAAATAATTCATAAATTTAGAGCCAAGTTTTGGTGACAAATTTGTCACTATTTTAAGATTTTCTTCCTTTTTTTGAGAGATGAAAACTCCATTAATACATAAGTGAGACAATATTTTTCATATGCAAAGCAAAAAATAAAAATAAAATGTAGACATTTATATATATATATATATATATATATATATATATATACATATATATATATATTTCAAGCAATCTGTCAACATGATGTTAAAGTTTATTGGGTCAGAAAAGGAAACCCAAGGATATTAAATCTAAAATCAGTGTTAGCAAGTTATTTATATTCATTTATTCAACATTTTCTTTCCAATATGTAGAGTTATTTACATATTAACAAACATTGATACATGGGCTGTTAGATCTTTCATAGAAACATACTTAAGAGTTAATAATTTGATGGCTGCTAAATTTTGCTGATACATCTTTTCTTAAATAAATCAGGGTCTACTATTCAAATGTAAATATAATTCAAATCATTCTTTTGGAAGTTAACTTGTAGTTTCAGTCATGAGTTGAAGAAAAATTTACTTTTTTTATGAAAGAGTAGATCCTAAAACTTTGTTACATTTAGACAGACTCTACAACAGCAGAAGATAATTAAAAAGCCCCTTTAAAAAAAAAAAAAAGTCTACCCTACACTTAGAATAGAAAAAAACAGACATCTGCAGGGTAAAAGTAGCCGCTTGGGGGTCAGTAATTAAAGGTTCTGTTCATTTTTAACACAGACACTTATGGAGTTATTGGAACAGCTCCTGATTGATTCATCTCCTGTTGGCCCTACAGCACACATGACTGAAAAAGAATTTGCATTAACTAAATGAATAGAGTTTTTACAAAGCTGATAGATCAAGGGAGGTGAGCCCAAACTAGATCTGAATACAAAACAAGACAGAAGAGAGACAACATTCTGATAGGAAACAGAAAATTGTGCTCAAAATTCAAAAATAGTCAAAATTTCCATCACAGTTCCCTAAAGATTGCCTAATTATTGAGTTAATTCTTGAGGATTAAAAGCACTCAAATATTAGAATATGTTTAAAACATTTATATTAGTGATTGAGAACTTGATGTAAGCAAACAAAACGAAACAGCCGGTGCACAAGATGTAAAATCATAGTTTAACCTCTCTCCGTGAAGCCTTAAAGGGCTGCACGGTGGTGAAGCTGGTATAAGCGCTGTTGCCACAGAGCATGGAGGTCATGGCTTAAATCTCCTTTGGGGCCTTTCTGCGTGGGATGCATATTTTTCTGTGAGTGTGTGGGTTTTTCTCCTCGCAGGACCTAGATATCAGGCTGACGGATGTGGTTATTTTAAATTGTCCTTTAGTGGTGAATGTGAGTGCATGTAGTTGTGTTGTCTCTGCGTGTCTGTGTGATAGACTGGTGACCCGCTCAGGGTGCATCCTGCCACTCACCAGGTGACAGCTGGGATAGGCTTCAGCAGACCCCGGTGACCCTGACCAGGATGGAACTGGGATAAAGAATAGATGCCTTGTTAAGTACAGTGAACAAGTGAAATCAATTAACCTCTGGAATCAGGGCCAGCCTTTACACAGACTGTTTCTGATTGCTACAACTGTGTCTTATTGGTGCAGAATTAGAATTGTGACTAAGTGATTTCCACCCTTTTTCCTTTCATTTCAACTCATTTAATGTGTTTTATAGCTCATATAAAATCTGTAATAGACCTACGCAACTATCCTAGATAGTACCGTATTTTTAGAGCGCACCATCAATGAATGGTCTATTCTCAAACTTATGTTGTATACAAGGTGCACCAAACTATAAGCAAGACAAGAGTCAGCCATGTTAGGAGCCTTAGACCAGAGGTCGGCAACCTTTGACAGTAAAAGAACCATTTTAAATAGATTTCTACTATTCAAAACCTAGAAGGAGCAGCATAGTCTTACTTTAGCCTTTAATAAATTTGGATTTGTATGACCTTCTTATTTTAATAATACATATCAATTATGTCTTTTTTTGCATGAACAAAAGCAAAAATATAAAAAGAACCCAGCAACTCTCGAAATGTGACTTTTTTTTACGTTTGACAGAAACCCAAATAAATTATTTTCATGATAAAAGATTATCTAAACAGGATCATCTCAGTGCAGCTCTGAGATATTTACCACTGTTGTGCAGCATAAGATAACACTTTTAAGTCATAAAAGATCAAACTTTTTACAAAGTTTTTCTTTGAATATAAAATCTGTTCATTCTGGAGGTTGCATTGAGCAAACAAGATGTCTTCAGGTCAACAGGGATGTAAAAACCAACATAGTGTATCATCTAAGTGAACCTCACCCATCAATTTATTAACGTAACTAATCTAAATTAAATAAATGCAACTTAAGGGATAGTTACTTTAAAAAAATGCTACTTTCTTTTATTTTGTTCTTTTCCCCTCTTTGTCCTCAGCAGTCTTACAGTGCTGAGTTTTGTTGTTTTAGTTTGGGGTTGGATCTTGGTAGTCTTAGTTTTCAGGCTTTGTTTATTTGTTTTGCCGCAGGTTGCAGACCCCTAGACATAGACATATTGGCGCAGTCACATAACTCCCAACCTTGTTTGCAACACATAAAGCTAATACCGCTAAAACGAATGTTACAGTGGCTATGCTAGTTTCCAATCTCGTAGGTAACACAAAAAAAGAAAAAAAAAAGTCTGACAACACTATATTATAGCCATATTAGAAACGTTAGCAGAATTAGTATATTTCTCAACGCCTGTAATTTGTTGGCAATTTAAAAATATGTCTCACCATTTATATGCTGACGCTGGGTTCATACCGCACGCGGACGCTCTGCAAAGCACCGCGGAACAAAGGCCGCTTCCATTTCTTGTTAACATATGAGGTAGTTTACACCAGACGCGAAACGCCGCGGTCCTCCACAGTCGGCTCACGCTGTGCAGCAATCGTTTCGGTGTCTGGTATATTTTTGGCGTGAGCTGTGAGCGACCCACATTAATTCTGGCAGAAAGTTACGCCAAGACACATGAGAAAATCCAGTCAATTTTCAAAATATAACCAATTTTTCACAATAAAATACAGCAATTGAAAAATGGGATCATATTTTCGTATCTAAACAGATTGTAGAAATGAAAGTAAACAACAAACAAACAGACACTGAGACAAACACAAATACAATCAATGAGAGAGAGGTGGTGCCAAGTCAAGATGGAAAATGTCAAATTAATTGTAGAAGCTCTAAATAACCACAGCTGAGTAAACAGAAGTAAGTAGAAACCCTAATTACTGTCCCAGAACATAACCTCCATTAAACATCACGTAGGTGCTATTGGCTCCTCCTCCAAACCTACCATATGAAACCTAGGTGAAGATTTACATCATTTATCCATCATTCAAAACATTTGACAAGAAATTGAGAACAATTGTAACCAAAACTGACCTGGAGATTGTGGTTCATGCTTTTATTTCAATTTTTTAAAATATTTTATCTCCAAGACAGATTTTTTTTTTTTGCCAATATTATTATTACTTGGTTGATGGTTAGCTAAAAATAACAGTAATCTATTTTAACAAGAGTTGAAGCTCAAGAGGAAGTTTTGATACAATGGTGCAGAAAGTCTGGGTAACATTGCTGACGAAACCACGGCTTTAACGGGGGAATGAGGCTGAAATGGGCTGAGAGCTTGTTTAATGGTTTTTAAAGCAGTTGGAGCTTCTGACTTCCAGCTGGTAAGGCAAACAGACAGCAAAAACAACACTAGGAGCATCTGTTTGTTGGTAATATGTTACAGAGTTCAGACTTTTCAGGAACGTTTTTAGCTGTAGAAAAAAAACAATAGGAAATGTTAACTGATTTCAGACCAAATCAACCGTCTCACCCCGGCAGAAATCACAAATAAATAAGTGATGCTCTGTGGTGGTTTTTGTCATTCAAAACTGATACCAAAGATCAGGAACTTCCCTGGTGGATAATCAAATACATGCTGTGTGCAATTGCTAAGCTCAGATCATGTGGATTTTGGTCCAAAATTATTTCTGTGCTTTTGCACAGTTAAATAATATGCACTACACTTATATACACTTTTTTCATCAAGTGCTGCACAGATAACCTTAAAGTAGCAAAAGAAACCACTAGAGTCAGGGGGCCTTGTATCTGAGGAAGGAGCCGAAAGTCGCAGCAAAGCACTTTTCTTGCTCTTAAGAGTCATTACATACAAGGATTAGAGGACAAATTCCAGGAAAAGCATCAGCAATTAGAAGTCCAACAGCTGTCAAGGTATGTAATTATAGCCAATGTGTGTGATTAGGGTAAGAGGTTCAATAAATTACATTAACATACTTTTAAAATTACAAGGGAGAATCTACAAGGACTCTAAAAGAGGCAGAATGCATGTATTGATTTTCCTTCCCTCAGCTGAAATTTATTTGGTGGTGGCTGACCAATGAGGGCCATTGCTGCGCTCAATTTACTGACACAAACAGCAGAAACTCTTAAGAGCAAGTAGGTGGTAAAGGAAAAGTGGAACAAAGTTTTATATTTTTTTTCCTACTTTGTTCTCTACGCCAGTTGCCATCAGTTTTAATATAGAAATTAATTTTAACACACAAAAAAGTGCCGGTTGATTACAATAGGAAGATTCTTTTTTTCTTTTTCCAATATTAGAGCATTTGCAGAGTGTAGTGCTTCATCTTTCCATCAATGATCTCATTATAACTCTGATAAAGTTTGTTGATAAAGTGCTGTGACTCAGTAAGAGTTTACAGCTGAGCGGCCCCAAATACTTTTTGAAGTCACAGTGTGTACCCTTGTGCATGTCTGTTGCACAGTTGCCTGGCTAAACCTGAAACGCAGCTGTTGGCTCTAATCGACTTTTCGGATAGGGAAGATTTTCCGGTTCAGGGACACACACCTTCAAATCGGCTCAGAAGCTTGCTGGCAGACAAGGAAACCCCATCTCCATGGTCAAATGGCACCTTTCAACCCGTCTGCTGATGGGCTGGCTGCAAGAAGAGGCTCGGGGTCCAAGGGATGGGGCTGGCAGCACACGCACGGCAGTCTTTTACGGTAGGAGAATCTAATTGCACGAGGCATCTTCAGACCCCACGGAGCTGGCAGCGGTCCACACCCTTCCTCTGCCCTGGTTTTCGAGGACTGCATGATTTGTATAAAAACCATGCCAGGAGCTTCAGAAGGCTTTCAAAAACTTCTGTCTTTTCAATCACTTCTTCTTCAGAGGCAAGTTTCATAATTCAAATAATGCTTATTTTTAAAATGCAAGTTTGTAAAATATATATATATATATATTTTCATTGAGTTGTATACAGCAAAGAAAAGAACTTCATATTTTTGTTATTTTGTCTTCACGCTCATCACTTTGTTCTGTACATTTTGCTGCTTTCTATATGGACCTGTTAGCTCTGAGAAAAAGCACACAACGCAATACGTCGATAAGAGAATAAGACCTTCGATGGAGACGGTCTATAATACTTTTTACCGTCATCACTTTTACTTATTGAAGCCACTTACTTCCTACTGGCCCTGTAATCTATTTGTAATATTTGCCAGATAAGTGCTCTTCCTTCTTTTCTTGTAGGAAATGCTGCAGCCACAGCTTTAGCTGGTTAGGTTAAAAGAAAACACGTCCACTCTTAAAGGTATGACAATGGTGTTACAAACTAAAGGTCTTCGCTTTTCCTTCCGTTCCCACACTTAGGCTATAATCAGAACATGTATGCTGAAAAAGAGAGAAGATGTGAGAAAAAAAAAATCATAAGCAATGGGAAAAAATACATTAAATTTAATGAAGATGTTACTTTTTTTGCAACTTCATTCAGTTAAAACAATCCAATCAATTCTGTTAAAATCTAAGACATTAATGCAATTCTGTTTGAGAGTTTGCATACAGTGTAAAAGGAAATTAAGCTATGATTTGGAATCTTGCAGTGTCGAGTTAAAACTTGCTTTTGAGGCTTTGTTTATGACACTTTACCTCATGAGTTCCCAATTATTAGATTACTTAACAAAGGGGTGTCTAACTCAATCGCAAAAAATCCAAAACGCACCCAGATAAACCTTTATAAAACACGCTAAAACTAAGCTTTAAAAACTTTAAAATGTGACTTTTTAACATAAATATATGCTGTTACAGTTGAATTAAGTACATGTGTAGTTTATGTATAGTATATGTGAGTATGTTCAGTTTAAATGCGAAGACTATTTTGGCCAACAAGTGTGTGTGTAACTATAGAGTGTGTGTGTAGACAGGC
>NC_050527.1:3140259-3144881 GCF_002922805.2 Oryzias melastigma
ATCAAATTTATTTTACTTTTAAATCATTTTATATGAAAAATTAAACGTTTAAATAACCCAAAACATTTTGATCTACATAAAATATTTCCTGTTAAGGTTATTTAAATATGAACATGCTGCCAAACAAAGTAAAGCTTGGAAATGAAAATAAAAAATGTGCTTTTTAACCCAAAAAAAAGCCTCTTTAATTGTAGTGTTGCTTCAATATGTTACCAGCGCAAGATAACATCAGTCCATTAATAACAATAAAGTAAAATTATCTGGAGGGACGGACAAAATTTCCAGGAGGGCCAGATTCGGCCCCCGGGCCATGACTTTGACACACGTGGCTTAACATATTTCTGTAAAATCTAACCTTCTGTTTAGTTAATTGATAGACAAAACTAAAAATAATAATAACAAAAATTGCGTTGCACAAGATTTTCTTGATACCACAATCTCTTTAAGACAGAAAGCATAAATTTAAATGCATCTGACTACTTTCTAACATGTCAGGATATAAACAAATTAATTAAAGCAATTATTTTCTTTCATATTTTAATAAAAACTGATCAAAAAAAGAAAAAAAATAAGCTGTCTGTGCTGATTGAAATTGAGGTTAACCTTTAAGCTTTTTTTGTATTACTTGACTAAATTAAAATGCAGCAAAAAAAGTAAAATGTGTAAAACGTATTCCTAGTTTTGACAGACTAATACAACACACAGTTTTAACGAGCCGTATTTTAGATAAACACAAATAATTTCTTTGCTTCTTCTACAGACTGTAGTCTTTGTGTGTTTTTCCCGTCTGATCGTCGGCACACAAATTATACAGTAGCTGTTAGAGTTCTTCCTCAATGCCCTGATGTTTTTCTTAATTAATATCTGCTCGTGTCCAATTTCTTAGTTTAGATATTTTTTTTTCCCCTCCCCGTTTTGTTCCTCTTTATTCCTGAAAACAGAACATAGAAGTAATTCTTGCACCTCTCACTTGTGAATGTCGTCATTTCCACCATTAAAACCAACGTTTCCATTGATATCATTCACATTTGTGGACACCATTATGATTTTTTTTAAAGAAAATGTTGTAAAAAAAAAGTTATTTTTCTTCTATCTCACCAGAGACCACACATGGAAAACATTTTCAGCTCCAGCTTACTTTCCCTTGTATTACAGTTAATTATTTTTGTTTAGGCCAATAGAAATATTAGCAAGCAAACAGTCAAAGTAAGACCCACTGATCGCCAAATGAACCAGGCAGTCTGATGAACAACTCGCTGCTGAACGCCTCGCTGCTCACCATTATCAGATGCCTTGCCTCCCTCCTCCCTCTAATCAGAGCTCTTGACTGAGTGCAGATGTCATAATTATTAATCTGCTCAGATGAGCCACTGATGATTGATGAGAGCCACATCCTAATCAATGGGAAATGCATGATAAGTGTTTACTGTGAAGATTACAGCAGCCGCAGCTCAGGTGGAGGAGCTTTTCTCCTCATTATACCACCAACCCAGCGCCGGTAAATAACTCACCGACACTCAGACCTGATCTTTAATCAGGGATTATGTGGCACTTGACATTATCCTCCAGAATATGTTACTTTCCCAGATGCTCTGAACCACAGAAAGGGGTTATTTATGGGCTATTTTTCTCCCACTGGTTCTGATGGAAATTAAAGTATTTTGGAAGCCTGCTAAACGGAGTCTAGGGATGCAGCTACTTCATACTAATCCAGGTTTTAATCGTTTTTCTTTTGGACTGTGCTGCAGAGTGAACCCTCTGCTACCTGATCATGTTCTCTTTTGTCTGAAGGCTAGTTTAGTGTGCTTCATGTTGACTCAGTTGGGGAATCATAAAGCTTCTGTTCTGCGACATGGGGGGAAAAAAAAAAAAGCAGCCTCCACAGCATTCAGCAAGCCTGACATTCTTCGCCAAAAGCTCCATCCAGAAACCCACAAAATGCTGGCTCAGAATGCAAACACCTTTCATAAAAAAAAGCCGCGCTCAGGCTTGTTTGGAACTGCTCAAGAAGCTTTGAGGATGAAAGCAAAAAGAGGTGGATTTTGGGTGAGATTGCCCTGGTAAAGCTTCCGTCAATCACTCCTCTGGGAAAATGGTTAGGTGGCAAAAGGGAAACGAGATGGACCTGGCTTCCTGTGCACATGTTGGCGCGCAAATCTGTCCTTTGTTCTACCCAGAGCAGCAGCGCCAGCAGGACAAAGTCGTGTCATATCCACCAAAACAACTGTCATAGTAAGCTGTACATTGGCTAACATTACGATCTTCTTTGCTACCGCCAGTATAATGTGGGTTCTGTGTTACATGGCTTAAATCTGTGTGAACTAGTGTTCATGTGAACGTGATCTGAAATTGTGTTTCATTTTTCTGTAATACAGCAGGAAACATGCATTATCCTGAAAAGCTACTTTACCATCAACTGAAAACACATTTAAATGGTGTTTAAACAGGAAATTCATAATCTATCACGGTAAGATACATGTCTAAAATTATATTCCTATACCAGAGCAGACACACACAAAGTTATAGAACTTTCCCAGAAAAACTAGATGAAAATTAGAAAAGAAAAAGAAAAAAATAATAATATTTTAAGAACTCAGACATTAAAGTATCACTCAAATTACATATTTTTATATTGCTGCTTTTCTCCTTTAGAATCTAATTGAATTACGTTGATTGTGTTATTAATTAAAAGAATTACGGTAAATCAAAGGTGTTAAAAGGGTTCATTCAGTTTTTAACCAAATAAAAACTAAAAGTAATAATAAAAAAAAAATCTTTTTTTTTAAGACATATTTTGTGCAAATCAGCAGGAGCTCATTAGAAATTCACCTCTAAAATGTTGGCGCAGAAGTTAGCCCTCCGTAAAAACCCAGCATTCCTTTATTTCCACGCTCTCCTGTTAGCTTACAGCTCCTCACAACTCCAAGCTAACACTAGCTTAGCGATGAGCAATATCAGAGATATTCAGCCGTACAGTTTAGAGCCAAATGCCAACTCAGACAAGGAAAATGAAGACGTTAATGGATCTATTTATTTGCAAATGGATGGATCGGGATTGTAGCGGAGAAGGAAGACTTTGGCCTGAGCTTTTTCAAACCGCTGGTTTTCTTCCACTCCTGATCTGTCATAATTTGAATAAAGAAAAACTCAGAAACACAGTTTTAATCTTAAATTGTCTTATATAGTTTCTCCATCATCAGAAAAATGCTTCAAGAACGTGTTAAAAACACAAAAAAACACTATTTTCATCGGAATGCGACTGTAAGCTAAAATCTGACGGTATTCACATATATTTATGGTAGCCACATTTAATATGTACAGTCAAGATGCACATATTTTAATTGCGTGTAAGACTAAATGTTGTCACTGATCGTACGTATTTAATATTAATGTTAAATTAGTTGTCAAGCACATAAATAAGTGAAATTTGTTTTCCGCAGTCGACCCATCTTCTGGGGGAGTGCGGTGTGCTGCAGACACAGCTGCGCTCAGAACGTGCGGTGAGGTTCACGGCTGGTGAGGCACTGACCTCATCAGTCAAATTTACAAACTTTACAGAGGGCTTTAAAGCTCTAACACTAAGCATGTTTGAGATGACCACGGCGGACGCAGCACTGCGCAGATCGTCTGCAGCGCGGTGTATGCTGGTTAGTTTCTGTCACCAACGTCACATGTGCGCCGTCATAAAGTATCGCGGGAAAAGGGCGGGTTCAAGGCGCCTACCTGAACTAGCGCAGCCAGAAAATAGGTACTGCGCTGGCTGCAAGCCGTCTTGAGGACTACAAAACAGTGCATTGTGGGAAACTGTATCCTGACTGTTCTTGTAGTTCAACGTCATGCTGATAAAAATAACTGGCGCTAAATGAAGGAAATATGTGTATTTTGCGACTCTTTCTGGAAAGTAGTGAACCCCTGATGAAAAAATAAACAAGATTTCAAATCATCTGTGGTTATGTGTGTTATTGTTGCCTTTAAAAATTTACTTTAATTTCTATTTTATTTGTTTATTTGGGACAGTGCACGTGCACATGAAATTCATCCAGCGGCTATTTTTTTTTAAAATCTGTTTTCCACTGGCAAATGTTAATATATATATATACAAGATACATAACAGCACAGATCATACTAAGGAGAGGTGGCATATTAAAATGCAACCGAATGTCAACTTCCTGTTCTTGTACAGTCTCACCGTTCGCCTCGATCTCAGGCGCCTTTCCCCACCCCCACCTGCAGCCATCTGGTCTGGCCGATGATGCAGGCGAGGCGCGATCTCAAACACACCTGCTATCTGACAACACTGCCTACAGAGCGGCTTATTCACCATTTGACTGACAGCAGATAAAGTGTATTGTTTTAATTTTAAATTTTAATTTTCTTTCTTTTTACAAACTGTAGCATAAAAAAAAAATCACCAAAATTGTTGTTATTGACTTACTTGAGCTATGAAGTCTGTGTGCTGCTCCTTCTGAAGAAACAAGACAAATGACCCGTTTGTATAACTCTTCCTTTTCTTACTTCAGTGTTAAAAGTCTCTCTGTCTCAGAGCCAGTGATGTGTCTAAATTAATTCTTGAGTTTAGGGGTTTAAAAAACGAAATCCTCAATTTAGAAATTGATGCTAAA
>NC_050527.1:3146575-3151752 GCF_002922805.2 Oryzias melastigma
CAAGATACATAACAGCACAGATCATACTAAGGAGAGGTGGCATATTAAAATGCAACCGAATGTCAACTTCCTGTTCTTGTACAGTCTCGCCGTTCGCCTCGATCTCAGGCGCCTTTCCCCACCCCCACCTGCAGACATCTGGTCTGACCGATGATGCAGGCGAGGCGCGATCTCAAACACACCTGCTTTCTGACAACCCTGCCTACAGAGCGGCTTATTCACCATTTGACTGACAGCAGATAAAGTGTATTGTTTTAATTTTAAATTTTAATTTTCTTTCTGTTTACAAACTGTAGCATAAAAAACATCACCAAAATTGTTGTATAACTCTTCATTTTCTTTCTTCAGTGTTAAAAGTCTCTCTGTCTCAGAGCCAGTGATGTGTCTAAATTAATTCTTGAGTTTAGGGGTTTAAAAAACGAAATCCTCAATTTAGAAATTGATGCTAAACAAAATGAAAGAGTAACTGGACGTACCACAAAATCTATTATTCTTTAGACGCGTGTAGCATGCATTGACTCGGCTCACCAGCGCCCTCTGCTGTGTGGCGTGCGTACCATAATCCTAACTTTAACATTTACATGAAAAAAGTTCAGCAAAAGCTCGACGCATTTAAAAAATAAGTGCGAATATTCACTTTTAAAGCTAAAAATTCAAATCTTTTGAGCAACAAAGTGGTAAAAGTACATAAACAGGCTAGTTAACTTTGTATGCATGGAGATAAAATAAAGAACATTTCCACAAAAAAATAAATAAAAAAAAACACAAATGAAATAATTCTTTAGATTGCAATTCTAACAATTTTAGATTTAACTCATTTTATTTTTTCATAAAAAAAATTCACCTGAGAAGAGAAAAAGAAACATTAGGCCACTGTTAGGATGCTTCTGCTACATTAGAACTACCCTTACAGTGTATCAGTCATATTGGACAACACTCCTCTCAATGTCCTCCCCAAAAGTAAAAATATTTTTACTAACATTGGACATTTTCTATAACTAAAATGAGCAGCACAACATTTCGAGAGGAGGTAAAAAAACACATTTATTTAAACTCAAACTTTGCTCAAACCTACACTTAAATAGAAACATCCAAAATTGGAATTTACAAACCATCACTGCAATCAAATCAAATTGTGATGAATTGTTTGCAGTGGAAACAGTATTCATTTTTTACTGACTGTTTCCTGGGTTTACAAGTGAATCTGTGTAACGAGGGACCCTTAAACGCTGATGCTGAAATGACTTCAGTAGTTCCATTACTGTTTCTGCAGTCACTTCATTTAAATTTATTTATTGATAACTTCTAAAATCAATTTTAGGATATAACTATACCAAGTTCAAAATCAAAACACCCCCTGGGTGGGAATAGTTTGCCCACGAGCAGGCCCAGCCCGGCCCAGCCCGCCCTCTGGCGCTGGGCTTCTTTATCAGCCAGCATAACAAACATGAAGCAGCTGTGGTAATTTGTTAAGACCAGGTGAATTATTTTACAGGTGAAACAGGACACAGAAGCAGGGTCAAAACGTCGACACATCACAGCAGTCCGTAAGTGCGGTCACACCAGACACGTCCAGCCTTGTTGGCGAGGCAGCCGAAGAGCAGAAACGCATTCAGCTGCTGCACTAAAGGTAGACGTGTAGTCTCTATTGTCATGCTGCAACAACTGAATCACATCAATTTACATGAACAGGATGGAGCAAACAGCGTCTTCCTGCCAGAGAGAGAGAGGGAAAGGGATTAGGAAACCAAAGCAGCTTGATTTTCAAAATAAAAGGCCTCAATTTACCTTTGGATAAACTTGTGTTTCTGTGTTTTATGTTTTCAGAATTAAAGGATGTACTTATATTGCAAAAAGTGTGTTTGGCTCTTGAAAAAAAATCAAGTAGAAGGACAAGTTAACAAAATGCAGAAAAAGCATTTGACTAAAACAGGGAACATTTTTTTAATTCAATCTCTGTATGGTTATAATGTTAGGACCAGACAATTTACAAGCTACTTCACATCAATGAAAAGGATGTATTTTAAGGAGAAAAATAGTAGTTTGTATTATCCAAAGAGAATAACCAACATGAAATGAGTTTCTTCTGAAAGATAATTTGTTTAAGTTCCCTTTTCATAATTATTTTTTTAAGTAAATTGTGTATATGTAGAGTATTATGTTTGAAACTTTATATTTAAAAAAAACCTTTCTTTCATACATTATACAGTAAGGCAAATTCACTGAGTTAATCAGTAATTATAAGGTTTTTTTTTTTTTTTTACATTTTTTGGATGGATTCCATAATGAATTCCAAATCTCCAAAACAAAGTAAAGAAACGTGAATAAATTACCATGTCGTCTCATGAATCTAAGAGTTATCCCCAAGAGCAGGTGTTTGAGAAAAAGTTAATAACATGTCCTGTTATGCTTTTATCTTCATTCTGTGTCATTTATTTTTATTTTTTAAGCTTATTTGTGATTCCAGTTTGCATTTATTTACTATGCTTTACAACAACATCTGTTTGTCTCTACATTTAACCATATTTTATGTGTTAAAGTGAAATAATCTGAGTAATCTTTTGCTATTTGGGTACAATTTAATTTACAATACGAGAGACTGTTTACTTTGACTTCAAGTTAATTAATAAACTTGAGAAGTTTATCTTTAGGCTGGGAGATTTTTATTTATTTATTATTATGTTTGTCAAAAATTCAAATTTTTAGCATAAATATCGTCGCAAAAGTATGTTTTTCTAACCAGTTGTATTTTCTATCAGAATATATTTAATTTTAAGAACATTTTACATTTACTAATCAAATGTTTTAATATATAAAATGTGTGTTCATGAATATTGTCTCTTTTAGAATCCCTGTTATTTCAATCTTGTGTACAAAAAGGTTACAACCATGAAGGAATCAAAATCCAATTAAATTTCTAACTTAATGATTAAATGATGAAACCAGAAAAAGCTGTTTATCTCTACACTTTAATTATAGTCAGAATAAACCAAATATTTGAGTTTTTGTTTGAATAAGTTTGATTCATGAGTTCTGCTCTAAAAAACTTTCATTATTTGTTTAGCTTTTCAAAAATGTCTCTTTCGTCTGTTCAATTAAACAGGATGTATAAACTTCTGTGAAGCAAATTAAAATGATAAAATAGTTATTGTTAAATACATTTTTTAGGCAGATTTAGGAGCAGAAGTGTGGGATCTTTAGGAGGAAATCTTCATTCTTCTATATGAGAAAGGTGGAGATGAGTGCGGCGAGGTCACCAGCATGACAGCATAAGGTCATCAGCCCCATACCAGTCCGCCTGCTGCTCCTCAAGCCCTGACCTTGTCAAAGTCAAGTGTTGAGTTGCTACAGCCCCTTAACCCGGTGCATGCAGAGCTAGACGCTTCCACCAAAGCGAGATGGCTGAATGTAGCCAGGGGTGTTAGTGATGAAGCTAGCAGTTCTAATTGTCTCTGCATGGTTTCCAGCCTTGACCCACACTTGGCTGGCTCTCTTTATCTCCCTCTTGTCTGCCTCTCTGTCTTCTGCTATACATCCATAGCGGGACGGCTGGCTGGGATCCAGCAGCATCAAAATAATGTCAGGACCGCTCTCTGCGTTCCCACTACTCTCATCTCCAAATTAACCTTTATTTCAAACAAGGAGTCCTTGCCTCCACTCTTCTTCTCTCATCATGTCCTCTGGGCAAATTAATAAAACCTTAATTTCCTCATTAGCCCTGGTAATTCATGCAGGGAGTACCATGCTTTACTTGTGAAAGGGCTCGTTCACAGACAGACTTCCACTATTGTCATTTGGCTTCTTTTGATCCCTTCAAGGGAGTGTTGGAGTTTCAAAAAGTCACTAATGACACACTTTTGTGTTTGCATGTGGATGAAACGGCTGGATTAGTTTCTAAATCTCCCAATACTCATATTAACTTAAGGTTTTTATATTGATCTATATCTTTTTTTGTACAGCAATTAAAAAAGATGTAGTAAAGATGCTTTGATGATCACAAAAACCAGCTATAAGGTCATTTTAAGTTGCAAAGTTTAGTTAGTTTGTTTTCACACTAATGTAAATCAAGCAACCATTTAAATATGTTGGGAACAATAACATGCATTGCTACACTTAAAAGCACTGAAATATTTAAATCATTGTACTATTTTTAGTCAAAAAAAGTCATTTTCTAGAACAAAGTTTGTGCAGAGTGGCAGGAGTTCATCAATTTATTCTGATTTGAGCAACTCAGAAACACTTAATTTGAATTATCTTTATATGTCCTCCATACTAAGAGAAAAGCCACAAGAACATGTTAAAACGCCACAAATATGATTTTTATTGGAGTGGGTCTTTAATTTACACGGCAGCAAGAATTTTTCTTCTTTTTTTTTTGCCTATTGAGCCCAAATGCTAAAAATATATATATAGTTGAAACTAATTGTTTCATACTAATAAATATGACTTTAGATTACAAGTGTGGACATGAAAACATTTGTTTGACTCTGGGGAAAGGCTCATGAAAGTGGATGTTTTTGTGTGTGACTGCAGCAATTTAAATGCATTCGGTTTATTTTGGTAATCAGCATAACAATATCTCTAATCAAGTCACATTGTAGTCTCAAAATTATAAAAAGCTTTTTTTCACATTTTATTATTTAACCTCTTGACTCCTGAATTTAATTCCAGCAACTAAAAAAAAGAAAAAAAAAAACTTACTACAGTTTTTCCTTTCAATAAATGCTAAATTAATGGTGCTGGAGGGAGTGATTTGAAACATCAGTAGTCAACAAGGGATTAAACCAAAATTCCTTGTCCAAAGTCTGGCCCATGGGCCAAATGTTGTCCATGTTCAGATTAGTACAGTCTGCAGCTTCCTGTCATAAAATCAATAATTTGTGGCCTCGAGCACTTTCTAAGAACTGAGTGTACAACTTCTTGATTGTGATTGGCTGAATTCCATAATAAGCTGTTGTAAATCTGTGGCAATACTATTTCTGGACCCTTCAGTGACACTTTCTAACTTATTTCTAAAATGTAAACAGTAAAAAACTGTGTTTTGTCCTGGTCACATTATTTACATTTAGAAGTTAACCGTGAGCATTTAAAAGTGAATAATGCACCATGGCATGTAAACACAGATTTTAATGTTTAAAAAAATTTTTTCTTCCAAAATGAGTTTTTCTTCATTTTAT
>NC_050527.1:3152409-3186373 GCF_002922805.2 Oryzias melastigma
ACAATGCAACATGGCATGTAAACACAGATTTTAATGTTGACAAAATACATTTTCTTCCAAAATGAGTTTTTCTTCATTTTATTTCTGGATTTCAAATTATCTGTAATTTTTGTAAAAAATGTATTTAGAGGTATTCCTGTTTTATGTGAAGAAATTAAAAGTATTACATTGCAAAATATAGTTCAAAATATATTTTATTTGAATTTAATGTTATGTTCAAAAGGTCGGCCTTTTCACAGCACTAAACCTGACACCGCTGCTGTAGAGTAACATAAATTTCATAATCTAAATTTTAATAACCAGTTCCCTCAAACTTAATTTTCAACTTTGATTTAATATTACAAATGTATTATTTACAAAACAAATGTTGCTGTTTTGTGAAGTGTGTTGTTTGGTCCGGATGTGCGCAGCATCAACAGCTCCCGTGTGCAGAGCGCCGTTGGACCCTCACTCCCCTGAGGGAACTGTAGCTGACAGTAACTCAACTCCACTTAAACTTATCTGACGGCTTACATGGTGACTCATGGTAACTGTGAGTCACCATGTGACTCACATAAAAGAAAAGAAAAAAAAAAAGATGTAAAAACCATTACAGGCTGTTGCAGCTTTTCGAGCTGAGCTTCGTTGTTTGATGTTGGTGTTAGGTTAGGGTTGCACTCTTTCTGGACAGACTGACAAGGAACTAGAATCTCAGGCTTCTAGTTTGTAATTCAACAGTTTTGTGTGTGAATATCCTGCAGCGAAACAAGGTAGAGGTTTCCAGCAGGTTGCTTTGAAGATGTGGTGCAGTTTTAGAAGTATACATTAAGTATTCTTCACAAAACATTGTTTATCTGGGTTTTTAATTGTCCTGCACAGGCTAACTTGTAATCTTTACCCTCCAATTTTTTTTTAACTATCTCCTTAGTGTTCCTTTACATCATACAGTATAAATAGTCAAGAATGAGATGTTTTGTCTTTCCATACTTCACTGAATCTTAAGTAAAAAGAACTCTGTTTCAAGAAAAAAATGGTCTTTTAGAGTTCTGGGAGGATCGATCCAAAATCTTGATAGTATGTATGTCAAGTTGATATCAGTATCGGATCAATACCAGCCCACAGATATCAATATTTTGATGCCTTTTCACCTGTTTTTATTTTTCTATTTAAAGGCTAAAAAGTTAAAAATTGTTAATATTTCTACCAGTTGTTTCTGTAATCATTAAAAATGTTGATTTACTTTTGTTTCATAGCTACTTTTTTTATTTGTTTGAAGACTGTTTTGCATTCACTTTTTTTTTAATTTAATTTGAACAAGTTTTTAATTTTAATCAACTATTTTCCATTTAATTGAAAATATTGTCCTTATTCTGTGTTATGTTTATCAAGTAATTAAAAAAAAACTTACAAAAAAGCATTCATTAAAAAAATAATTGAGATTTTGAGGTTCATGTAACATCAACCATATTTACAAAAAATATCGATACTAGTTTTGATATCGGGGATATTGACTGGTATTGGATCAGTTTCGCCCAGCCCTAGTCTTTCCTGTCTTGCAAAAAAAATACTTGTATTTAACGTGTTTCAAAAGCAAAAGGATATTTGTTTGAGAAACATACCTTAGAGACTACAACTATTTAAATTAGTTAAAATTAGAATTCTTGAGATCTCATCTGCATATTTTTTATTACTTATTCAAAACAAGGGGGGTAGGAATTTTCACTTATTTCTAAGGGGCCTGATTTTGCAGTGCAGGTACAGTCTTTAAAAATGTAGTCCCTCTGCTCATATATCAATGTCCAATATTATTTTGATAAAACTCTAAAAAAGAAAGCGATTTAATAAAAATCTAACTAAATATTGCTTTTATTCCACTGATAAAAAAAAAAGATCTGAACAAAAAGGCATATTTTAATAGAGGTCACAGTTTGAACTTCCTGTTTTCTATTAGCTACTTTATTTTTGATGTTTCCACGACTGTAGTTGATAATTTTATTGCCATAAAAAAAAGCACAACCAGGTTCCTCATGATAAACAAATATTGCCTCAATTTTAAAGTAAGTTGTGGATTTCTGATGAATAAAAGTCATTTTGATTTTAAATGAGTAATAACAGAATTGGGTGAACATTTAACATACATGACATACATGATTCATTAGCAGTCCTGGCAGAAGTCATTTCCCCAGACAAAAATAGGATGTGACGTTTGGCGTGTCTGGTTTGTTTGTGTCTTGTAGACCCTGTTATGCGTTGGGCATTTAAAGTTGGCACAGTCACGGTAATGACTAGGATCTTGGCACAGAGGGCTGGTTGAAGGAGGGTGGTTGGAGAATCTGAGGAAAGACTGCTCTCTTTGTTGGGAGATGTTTTCTGAGTCTCAACACAGCAGGACATCACAGACTCACACTGTCAACACGTTCCTTTAATGTTTCTAGTCTCCAAAAAGAAACATCACAAC
The DNA here is from genome assembly GCF_002922805.2 of Oryzias melastigma. NCBI lineage: Eukaryota > Metazoa > Chordata > Actinopteri > Beloniformes > Adrianichthyidae > Oryzias > Oryzias melastigma. The sequence continues at coordinate 3,154,847 of NC_050527.1, forward strand.
ACTCCACCTACAGAGTGCAGTTTTTATTTCATTTGAGCCTCGTCTTTTCACAGGTTTTTGACAGAGCAAACAAATCACAGGAGCTGCTCTGAATAAACAGCTACGGTTCAAAGTCAAACTGGTGGAATGGCAGCATTTTAATCTAGAAATCTGTTATGACGAGACTAAATAGCAAATTAGAAGATACATATATTTGTTTGAACTTTAGTGAAAGTGTTTGTAATCCGGATTTTGAGGTCTTTGTGCTACTCTCTTACAAATAATTCAAGCTGTTATTTATTTTATTTATATTTTTAAAATAATGATCCTGTCTGATTGCTCCAGAGGGGATCTAACAGATTCTAATGTGCCAAAAAAGTTTTGATATCTTTCTAAATTAAAAGCTTTTTTGCCAAAACAAAAATTACTAAAAGTTCAGCAGAAGTAGGAAATCTAAAAACTTAGCAAAAATAAAAAAATAATAAATAACTCACAGTGGTATATGAAAAAAAAAAAACTGATAAGAGGAAGATTGGAAACAAAAAAGTGTATTTATTAAATGAGATAAATTGTTTCCATGATCTTTCTTATGAATTTAACTCTTTTGGGGGTAAGTTATAACGCTAAGGTTCGCCATTTAGCAGTTAGTTTACTTTTAAATTTATCTTAGGTTTATAAAACATCTTATGGAGAAGCTATAGGAAGAGAACAGTAACACAACTATGGTTTGTATTTTGTCAAAAAAACCACATTGGTGATGTTTTTTAGTATTTCTCAATCTAACATCTAACAATCTTCTTAATTTAACATTTCTCAATCAATCTTGTTGAGTGAAGGCGGGGTACCATGGACAGTCATTTCTTGCAGGGCCACAGAATCGCTCCCACACACAGTCACACCTATGGACTAGGGATGGGAATCTCAGGGTAACTCACAATACAATTCACAATACCGATAGTATCACGATAGGGTAAATATTGCAATAGTCAATATATTATGTTGGTAATCTATATAATATATCACTATTTTATTAAAACAATATATCTTTTAGTTTTCCCCCCAAAACCTTTTTCAAGAACAATTTAAAACAATAATTTAACATCCTTTGCAACAATAAATAAAATGATCAATAAATACTACTTTCTTTGCAATAGTAGCATACATTTTAAGGTAACAAATAAACAAAGTGCCAAATAAAAACTAAAATATGGAGTATATCAAATGACCTCCTCACTTCAAAGAACAATAAATGTGGAAATAAAAATTAAAAATATGGTATTTTAATTAATTAGACATTTTATTATTATTGAAACACAATATGAACCTTCATCCTCTTTAATATCATGTGATCATTGTTTTTAACAGAGCTGGTGGCCGTATTCATTTTCCTCCTCCTTATTCAAATTTCCCATACTTATCGTTCATAAACAAAACTTTAGTCACATGTTCCGCATGTGTGCTGCTAGCATGCATAGCTGTTAAAACTATAGCGTCACTAGACATCTCACTTGGATGGTCAAATGCAGCACAACTCTCCGCTATATTTTAGCTCTGTGTTCGAACAGGTTATTGCTGTCGCCGGCTTAGAATCTACGTTTTTGGCATATTAAAGCTCTTGTTCTCATCTGTCACCATGTTTTTGAATGACATTACTATGTGAGTTGGTTTATGTTCATTCACATAATTATGTTTTAATGGAAACAGTATAGGGATGCAGGGTGGTGCAGTGGTTAGCGCTCTTGCCTCATCGCTACAGTCCAATGTGGGACCTTTCTGTGTGGAGTTTGCATGTTTTCCTCATACATTTGTGGGTTTTCTCTGGGGACTCTGGCTTCCTCCCACCAACCAGAAACAGGATTGCCCCTAGGTGCGAATGCGAGTGTGATTGAGGCCCTGTGACAGACGGGTGACCTGTCCTGGGTAAACCACGTCTTCGCCCATCAGTAGCCGGGTTAGGCTCCAGCAACCCTGTGACCCCAAAAGGGACAAGCTGCTAAGAAGATGAATGAATAGAAGCAGTATAACTGTGAAATTGGGTTATTTGAACAAACCACTATTAATGTAGATTACAAAAAAAAGATATTTACAAATCTTGACTTTAGTCATTTTAGTTATCTACTCAAGACAAACAAAAATGCTAAGCTTTCCCTGGAAAGACCTCAGACGTCTCAGTTCAGAAAAGTGCAGTGCTAGGAACAGATACTGCAGGACCTTCAAGCTCCAAGAGGCATTTATATATATATGCTTTTTTCTCTTTCAATTTTACATGTGGAGTAAAAATGTACAAAAGCCTTGTTTTTCTGTTTTTCAATAACTCTAACTTCTGATTTGGACCTCATGGGCTACCATAATGCATTCTCCAGTGATACAAACCTAATGACGCTCTTGAGGATCCAGGTGTTCAGAACTGCTTCTCCCCTTGTCCTACTTTCTGGAGTGCCACAAACATTGTGCATGCAGACTCACACTGCTTTTGCTGGGTTCACACTCTGTTTGCACCTGACGTAGAAAGTTCCAAACAAACTTCAGTTAAATCCCAAACTTTTGCTTCTTGAAGTGAGTTGTTACCTGTATCCCTCTTAATCCTAGCATTTCCAGCAACATGAAAAATACAAAATGATATTTTCAAGGCTGAGAGCTTTGAACATGTTGAGCACAGAAACACCTTTTGAGGTAACGGAGTCGAGCGCATATTCACCCCCTCTCTCTTCTCTTCCTCAGTGTTTCAAAGATATGATAAGATGTGACAGTCTATCAAACCTCAGTAAGGGTTTTATACCATCTATGCTGCAGCGCTTAGTTATCTTGGTGGCATTTTGCTGGCGATATAACAGAGAATCAATTATGAGTACCCAGATATGCAAAAGGTTTAGTAGGAAAAAAGATGGCTCTTGACGGTTTGATGATATGATGGCGGTAAATAAGCTACATTTTTCCTGAGCTAAAAATATTATCCCCTTGAGCAAATGGCTGCATGTTAAGATAAAGAGTAGAGTGCAGCCCTTTCAAAAGACACAGGGTGGAATTAGTGACATGAAAAGAATCAACACTCGTAAAACTCACATTTCAGGTGATGCGAACTTATGGAATGCCTCAAACATACTGCCTCGTCTGTCTCAATTAATTACACCTGCTGTCTCCCATAGAAACATCAAATCACACTCTACTTTCTTTTGAATTTTGGATGTGCAAGTGAATCAGAAATATTTTATTTTTCCTCAGAAAGAAATGAAAATATCTGCAGTGGCATTTAACTCCACCAACCTTATTGCGAGTTTAATGCAATTTGTATTGAGCCACGTTCCGATTGTTTAACCCTGTAGCATAAGATCGACAAGATTCAGTTGATAAAATGCAATCATTTACTTTTGGACCACAAATAATGTTGCCATGTGCTATCTTCAGAGGCCAAAAACCTTCCACAACAGTCACATATTCTTTCCAGCTACTCTCTTAAACTTTGGTATTTCTCCCTGATGTCACTGTCACTTGGGATTGGTACATCTATGGCCTACTTCTTGTCCAGCACTATTTGTTAGCCATTACCATCTGTCTGTACATTACCAGCCATTACCATCTGTTTGTATCTGGAAGTCCCACAGGATCTAAGTTTAGTCATTCTCATTTACTTTCAGAAATGTTTCCCTTCTTGACTTTGGGACTTCCAACAAACTCTTGGTGCAGATGTTTCTGGCATATATGCCACTTGGGTTTTATGTTCCACCTACCCTGCTGTCCTGTACTGGGTTGTCTCAGGGTCGACTTGGCACAGCCTGCACTAGGAGCCCTGTTTGGTGTGGTAGACCTTGGCCTTTCTTGATCTTGTACTTGGAGTGTCCTCCAGTGTAGCTTGCAGTCAAGCTTTGTCAAGCCAATGGTAGGATTTTCTAATATGGTAAATGGCATATGATTCTATAGCACTTTTCTACTTTCCTTGAATGCCCGAAGTGCTTTAAGCCTCGTTTCAACTGGGCGGTCCGGTACGGTACGGTCCTGTCTGGCATTTTGACTGTTTCCTTTGTTAAATGGACCCATTAAACCAGGGTTCTCAAACTCAATTAATCTTTGGGCCACTAGAGTCAGAGTCCGACTGAGGCAGGGCCGTATGGGGTTCCATTTGTGCCAAAAATGGTTTTTTGCGTCCATTGTCTATGTCTTTGATCCATTGTCTATGTCTACTGAACAAGTTTATTGAACATTTGTTCATGTCTATGTACTACTAAGCAATATCTTCTGCGTGTCCTGTGTAACAACAGGAGCTAGCAACGCTAGCAACTGTTGCTAAGCAGTTTTCTGATGACCAGATCCAACGACAAAAGCAAATGCAAAGATTTAAGCATAAAGCAAGCTGAAACATCTCAAAGCAAATACAAAGCTATCATCAAAGAACTGTGGACATGCAGAAAACATTGCTTAGTAGTCATTGAACTTTATTTTAATATTAACTTGGGGGTCGCAAATGGTCCGCGGGCCACCAGTTTGAGACCCCTGCATTAAACAATACTGACCATTACCTCTTGAGGGCCCCAATCCGTTGTAGTTCCATAGAAAAATGGAAAGGGATGGTTGGATCGGAGTCGCTGTTGCCCCCCACTAATTGGCAGAAAGTGATGACCACATTAGAAAACACCAGTAGAGCTCTATGGAAACTAGCGTTTCCATTCTCCTCTTTATATTCTTCTTAGCCGCCTGCAATCTTGTACAAAAAGTGAAGCAAGAAGAAGACGCTGCTGGAAAAATCTAAATTTTTGTTGCTTTTATAGTCGTCACACTACAATGACACACTAGCGTTCTGCACCACACATGCGCCGTGAAAACAAGCCGCCCAGTGGAAGCAAAGCTTGACTGAGTGGAAACACTCGCCAGAATTAACTGGTCTGTCCCGTACTACTCCTGCCGTACCATACCGCTCAGTGGAAATGAGGCTTTAGAGCAGGGGTATCAAACCCCAGGCCTCGCGGGCCGGCATCCTGCTGGTTTTTCAGAGATCCTGCCTTATCTGCTGCTGATTACCTGGATCAGGTGTGTTTTGCCAATGAGGAGCTTCAACTGCAGGTTGGTTGGAAAACATATACTACACCAGCCCTCGAGGCCTGGAGTTTGACACCTGTGTTTTATATTAACAGTCTCATTTATCCATAAACATACTGCACATACTGAAGTTTCTCTGCTGCTGAACACTGGTGCCAACCTATAACCACTAGAAGCAACATGGGGTTCTAGTGTCTCGCCCAAAGACACTTCGACAAATGGGCAGGTAATCGTCTGATCAAAGCTCGAACGCCCTACCGTAGTACTACGACCACCTCCATTGATAGCAGCCACTGCTTGTATTTGCATACCTGCCTTCCACAATGGTTCCTGCTCTTTCTTTTCTTCCTCAACAGGTTTCTGCTGCCTGGGACATTCACTAAACACGTCACCACTTGGAGCAATCTCCCTGATGTATTCAGCAATCTTTGTTGTTTTATTTTGGATAATATTTCTGGCACTTTCTAGTACTGCTTAGTGTACAGTCTCAGGTTGCTGGGTTTGAAATGAAACCCCACACAATGTAATGAACCCCCTTTGTTTTGATATTTGTGACTTCTCTCACCCCTTGTGGACAGTTTATCATGGTTGCGGAGTGTCTTGAGCAGGGCATGGGTGTTGACAGCCTGATCTTTGTCCTTGCCATTCAGCAGACTTCTCAGGACTTGCTTGCTTTGTGTAGGGATTTGGGAGTTTCTGCTTTCCTCTGCTGCTTCTTCATGGTTTCCATTCCCAAGGTACTGCAATCCCTTCATTTTTGATTGCCTTCCCTCTCTTAATAATCATCCGGAAATGCCCGAGTGACATTCTGTGATTGTTGCTGCAGTTTCTAGTGGTGTGGATCAGTGCGTTGATGTCATCAAGTCAAGTCATTCATGAACATGAGGTGGCTGACAAAAGCTCCAACTGTGGTTGATTTTTTAAACCAGGCTTGGTGATAGTCTGACAGAAAGGGTCAAGGCTCATAAAGAGCATCAGTGTGTTCTTCAAACTGAGCTCAGATGCTCTTGTGTACCCAGTCTTTGGCCTGTCCTTCCATTGTATCCCCCAACATCTAGTTAAGAGAGCTGTTGGTTTTTGTAGATGTTGAAACAGCATTTGAAGTTGGCTTCTTAGGTTCTCTTCAGACTGAGGTTGCCGGTAATAGTAGCCTTCCAACAGCTCCCCATTTTCATCTCTTGTCCATGTATTTGTTGTTCCAGTAGCACATTTCTCACCAGAAACTCCTGATTTTCCCTCTGGCATGACACTCACCATACATTTGGTTCATAGAAAGGCATGTGAGGAGAAGTGGGGTAATCTCTACCCAAAAAAAATGGAAGCTTCCCCAAACAGGAAGCAGAACCTGGGGCTCCCAGTTAAAAAACAAAACAAAACCAAAAAACAGTTTTCTTATACACAGTTGAGCAAGATATTGATTATTTCATAAGAGACCCGTCAGTAGTGCCTTAATATTTTTTTGTTTAGCTTTCCTTTTGACTATATGGAAAGCTACGTTCAAGCCGTACTGGAGTTAGTAAATAGAAAGTGACTGTGGTCCACAGAGACAGGCCCTATGAAGGACAGTTGTTTGTTCACAAACACACTGTTGGCTCTGGAGACTTATTGATTGTGGGGGGTCATCCTCTTTGCTTCTAGCTGTCAAAGAAATGCTTAGACAGAGACAGAAAAGATCTCAACCGAGTAAAGACAGTTGAGTTTATTCTTCCTTTCTTTGACAATGGCCTTTATTAAAGAAAAACACAAAAAGACGTTTCATGGTGCTTTTTCCCGCATAGTTTCTTTGCAATTGTAAGATGGTGCTTTCTCTGGCACCAGGACAAAAGCTCATTTGGACTATACCTGCATATTCCTCCACCCTTATATACTGTGGTGGTGACAAATGGAAAAGGACACACGTTGCGTCGCTCACGCGGCTTCCCGCCCAGTAATGGATTCACCTCCACACCATCATCACCTTCTATTAGGCCGAGGACAGAATCAATAGATTTCTAAATGCAGCTGAATCATTCATCATAAGAGACCTTGTGCCATCTGCCTCATCTACCTCCTGCTACCTTTCTGACCTGCCTTGCTAGTTTTGCCAGCTCACATGAAAAATACCTATTTATGCTGACTCCCAAAGAGAAAGACTTAATCATGCTGCATGAAGGCATTTTCATTTCCCTGGATTTTAAACACTGAAGCCTTTTGTATGAATTTACCCTTTGAAAGCACGTGTTAAAAACTATTCTCACTTTAAATGTATTGCATGTCGATACATATAATGTAGCAGGTGCAAACTGTAAGAAGCAGGAAGAATTTTTTTTAGGGTAATCTACCAAGCAGGAGCCTGTGGACTGCACCAGTTGGGCATGGCCTTTCTTCTGCCGGCTTTCTTCTGGGAGGCTGGGAACTGGCTGCTAACACATGATTAATTGCTGCAATAAAGCTCATTATGGAGATTAAGTAGGAGTTACAGGAGCATTATTGATCACTGTCCTTTAAATAACCTTAAAGTTGCTTGTTTGTGTGTGTTTGTATGATGCTGGTCAATGTAGAGGGCAAAACGGGAGGAGGAGATACAATGCAATGTTGTTCCGGTGTGTAAACATTGCAGTGACATAAAAACCAAACAAGAAGCATGTCTTTATGACAGATGCAATCCAGACTCAAAACACAAAAGAGGATGGATAATACAAGAAAAAAAATACTGCTCAAGTATGGAATCATGCAACTGCTGGTAAATCACCGTGCATTATCATTGCATGTTCTAATTATAACCCCTGTATTTAGAATTTTTCTTAATTTCTGCCAAAAATAGAGAATTGTATCTTTTTTATGGCATGAATCTGTTTTACGTTGTTTTCCTATTATTTTAGTCTTTATTCAGACAAAAAGGATACGTAGCATTTTTATCATTTTATTATTCTGTCATCTTTTGTTACCCGGTTTTATAATCCCCTTAACTTTCCCAGCTTTGGGAAACCACTGATGATAATTCCAGAACAATTATATTTTTCCATACACTGATCCTCCCTGTAACTCCCCCAGAATATTAACTGCTGATAATGGAATCCCAACTCTGCTCTCTTTTCAGTCGCTTTATCATTGACTGTGTCACTGTCAACTCTTTGCTGACTGGTAAACTGTAATCACACAAGACTGTTTGTGTTGGACTGAGCAGAATTATGCCCACTCATAGACGAGAGGCTCTCAAGCCTTTAGAATTCACCAAGGTCAGTAGTTCTGTTGTGGTCACACATTTATTAAAGAAAGAAAAAAAGGTTCTTAAATGAAAATAAAGACAATGAAAGCAACCTATGACAGTGAATGGCAATACAGTTAGTCATCAGAGTGCTAAATTTGGCACAATTTTTTTCTTAAGGCATGACAAATTTTGTGATAGCTCAGTGAAGGACAAAGGAACAGTAATTATATACATTTTCAGTCAAAAGTGAAGGAAAGTCAAGAATAATTGACTTTATTTATTTGATTTTGAACCCATTTTCTTGACCTGCTGTTTCCCTTCCGGAGTCACAGGTTGGGATCCATCTTGGCTACTGTTTGGCGCAGGCAGGGTTCATGTCGTAGGGCCACACTGTCACTCCCACACACTTTCGAGTAACCGATTAACCCATGATTCATGTGTTTGGATTGTGGGAGGCAGCCGGAGTGCCTGAAGAAAACCCACGCATGCACGGGGAGAACATGCAAACTCCACACAGAAAGGTCCTAGTCGGGAGAACCAGGGCCTTCTTGCTGTGAGGCCAGAGCGCTAACCACTGCTACACCGTGCAGCCCTGATACTCAGGGGAAAAAAATAAAACTGACAAAATGTAGTTTTTTGAAGAAATTTTTAAGCAAAATCTTGTTGATTACAAAATCTATTAAATATCTTCTACTATGGTCCAACTGAATACTCAATTCTGATTGGCTGCAGGATGGACAGTGATAATGGACATCTAAAAAAGAAGTATTGGTCACATAGCCAGACTGTTCTATATTATTGCTCTGGCCAAAATGGTAGATGGTAAATGGAGCAACAGAAACTTGGGACATAGGTATGTTATTCCACAGTTCATCAAAACAGCAAGAAGAAAGGATATCTGTTCTTCAAAGGGCTCTATGATGGACATGTGAGTATCGAGTTTTAATAATAGAAAAATAAATAAAGTCCCATTAGTTGTCACACACCTATTTGTTCTCCGCATTTGATTCATCCCCTGGGGGAGCGGTGAGCTGCAGACACAGCTGCACTCAGGAACCCAATCCAACCTCTTAATGCTGAGGGAGGCACCGGGTCCCATTTTAGAGTCTTTGGTATGACTCGGCCTGGATTTGAACTCACGACCTTCTAGTCTCAGGGCAGACGCTCTACCACAAGGTCACCGAGCTCGTAAAATTACAACAGCAATGTTGCCTTTATTTTTGAATAATAATAATTGCTTGATACACAGTAAATACATGTAAAAATACAATGTATAAACAATTGTGTAATTCATTATTAAATAAATTGTTGGGTCAATTCTGTCAACATTTCTCCACAATAAGACGATCTTAGTAAGCAGTAGGGCTGGGAATCACTGGGTACCTCACGATACGATACGATACGCGATACATGGCTCACGATATCGATAATATCGCGATACTGCGATAATTGGTAAAAATCCTCTCTAATAACTACCATTATATAGAACATGTTTTTGGGGGGAAATATATCCCCATTTGTCTTTTTTACCTTAAACACAATCATACTAAACAACTTTTCTTATTTTGTGCAACAAATTATAGACACTTTTGTGCAAAATTGTTGAAATCAGTAAAACTATGTCTTTGACAAACATTGACAACAACTGAATTGGAATTATCTGTCAGATTTAATGTTAACAATAGTAAACATGATCAGCAGTGACACTACTTAGTGCAGAATTGTTGTAAACAGAACAAATATTAAATAAGTCAAGTAGTGACAGCTATCTACCTCCAAAACAACGTCACACCAAAGGATGATGAATATAATGTTTTACAGCCTCTCTCAAAATTGACCTAATTTTTCGTGCACTTTTCTCTCACTTGAAAAGGGCTGAGCATCCAAAAATAAAGGCTGATTTACTCAGACTGTTACTTGAGATTATTTTTCCGATTTTTATCATTTTTCCATTTAGTCAGTCAGCAGTCAATAGGTAAAAACCTTAAAACACACATAATAATGGCAATAAATATAATTTTAAGTGCTTCAATTAATTAGCATTCTCCCTAATTTTACAGTGAATTCATGTACTTTAGTTTAATTACATTTAAATTTAACTTCATACATCAAATCCTGCTTTTTTATTTAAGAATTACTTTAAAATTAACATTAGCAACAAGTAATTACATTGTTTGAAAACGTCACATTATAAATTTATCAAAGTTACACCGTACAGCAGCAGGTTAAAAATTGAAGTGCATGAAAGCGAAAATTCCGACGCTCCTTGAAGCATACACAGACAACTGCGTAGCACGCGCTCAGTTCCCATAGCAAACAGAAAGTAAGAGATCGCTGACATTCTAGCGCTCAGACAAAGTCACTTCTTACCGGCTGGATCTCCTACAGATGGATGATAAATGCTGACAGGTAGACATGCTTCACACGCGCTACAGAGCCTGTATCTCACCGGTGCTTCTCCCGAATGAGCGCGTGCATCGCTATTAAAAGTCCGACGCAGCGTGCGCCCATAGTTCCGGCGCGCGACTCAGACGCTCAGCGCTATAGCCTCTTTAAATGAAAATATAATATCGATACTCGGTGAGAACCCATCGAGAATCGATCGCAGGACTAAATATCGCGATATATCGCAATATCGATATTTTGGCACACCCCTAGTAAGCAGTGATTGGTCCGTGGTCTGTGTTCATCAACGTTTCTATAGCAACTATTGTTGCCAATCAGGAGGGAGCTTGTTGGAATTCCACCTCCCTTCCACTGAAACCGCTCCGTCAATCAGACAATTCGAAAATTCGCGGTGGGGGACGCAGGGCACCACATTTCCTGAGGCATCTGATTGGCCAGTTTATAACTTGAATAACTTGCAATAAATAATATCATGAGAAAAAAATAGGATTAGCAAGTAGATGTTAAAAAAGGTTTCAGAGTAAGAATGGTTATTTAAAAAATTGAGGAATACCTGTTTATTTTTCTATAGAAGTTTTGGGGATTTTGATTTCTTCCTATTTGGAACTTCAGTCCAGTTCTCTTATTGAATCAATTGTTAATTATCAATTACTGATGGATATTTCTTCAATAAAAGTGAAACTACTTGTGGACTGTTTCTTTAAAACAAACTTTTGCTTCATCATCTGAACAAGAACAAGTGGTAGGAGGTGAACTTTTGCACTGAAATAATGCTTTAATACATTGTTTTTCGTATACGGTACAACTGTCCTCCATTGTGGCAGAGCACGGTCAGTGCAGGCTTGGCAGCTGCTTTTATGACAAAGCGTTGCACCAAGTATCATATAGCCCACTTCTTCTGAAAAACAATTTAAACCTAAAAAATGACAAGATTAAAGTACTAATAATTGATTTAACATTTATTTATTTCATAAGTAATGGTAGTGTCTAAAATTTGCAGAAACTAGATTCAGCTCTCTGTGTTTTCCATTATTTCTGACATTAGAGTCCTCATTGGATTACCTCTTAAATAATTCACATGCAGTAACCAGACTGTTCAGAATGACATGATGTCTTCATTTTTACAACACAGATGTCAGAAGAACAGAACTAGTGATTGTATAATGCATTATATCCAGGATGGTTCAATATGCAAATTTCTGTTTAGCTAACAAAAAAAGATAGTTTTTTAGAATCATTGTGTCCATTTAGTAGTTTTTCTTCTAACGATCATCATCAAGGCGGTACCAGTTTTCCCATCAGCCCCCTAATGACACAGGCCAGAAGATCAACACCTGCTCCTAACACATGCCCAACAGATGTGAAGCTGTCACTCATTCCCCAGTTTGTTCCATTCTACGCCTCAAGACAAGAAACTAATTTAAAGTGAGGAGTAATGACGTCAGCTCCTCAATTTTTTTTTTTTTTTTGTAGCACTTGTCATGTTTGTCACGTCTTTGCATCAAAAAGACCTGTTCTAATAACAGTAATAGGAAAAGCTCAGCCCCAGCACTGGCATGGGGTCATTTTAGGCATGTCATTAGATAAGAGAATAGCAGGGTGCATGTTAACATACCTTATCAGACTGTGCCAGGAGAGGGCTTTGTCTGCTTTTTACAATAATTCAGCCTCAAGTATGCAGTTGCAGAAAAGGCACGTTAGATTGATTACTTTTAGCTTAACTCTTTACTATTTGCTACATGTCTATGATGCGTTATAGTGCCTAAATGAAGTATTAAAAATATTTAGAAAATGTGGTGCATGCAACAAATTCATGCAATAAAATAATCTGCAGATAAACAGGGATTCTTTTTGCATTTCCTGAAAGCATATCCTTTGCTCTGGGCAGGGGATATGTGATATAGAAAGAGAAATAATTCCCTAAAGTTTTCCCTTAACCTTGCGTTGTACACACTGTACATCTGCACCTGCTTATGAAAAAAAAAAAAAAAAGTCTGGTTCTATATTTAAATCAAGGACACAGAGAAAATCAGGTCTTGCTCATTGCTTCTACGTGCTCTCCCTATCAGTAATCTACAGGTGAGTAACCATGGGCTAGTAGACTGGAGTTTGCCAGACAGAGATAAGCAGATTCATTGACATGGGACACCTTGGCATCATTTCATTCCCAGGCCTATTATACCTTATTGATCTCTGCTCCAGTTGCTTTTTAAATCCCACAACACAAATGAGGCAGCTGCTTTGACTCAGAAATTCTCTAAACCCCGGCTCCCCTCACTGCCAGACGTTTGCCTCCAGCTACAGCATTAACCCAAACATTATTTTAAAGTATTTTAGGTTAGCAATTAAACTCCCCCCCAGTGCCGTATCCCCTATTAACTCGACTTTTGATCACCCGATGGCTTAAAATACAGAGTGGGTGGTTTTAGCGAGCATGCAAATGTGAAATTTGTCTGCCGTCCGCAACTGACTACAGTAATAAAGGGTCTGATTTACCTTTTTGCTTTATTTAGATGAAAACACTAGTAAAGCAAAGTGTGATTGATAAGACATGTAATACAAAAATTACTCATTCCTCCTGCTTCGATCCATATAAAAGCTTTTTTTACTTTTAAATGTACTTCTGACATAACCAAAACGCCAGACTACTTCTTGCATGAAATTAAAGCAATGGAGCTTGCACAGTTGAAGAAAGAGCAAATGGGGGGTAAAAAAAAAATACAAGGTAATAACTGCCTTGGAGACTCTTTGTCATTATGAGAAAAATGACAAGAATGAAGAGAAATCCAGAAATTGATGTGGCAAAGTCGAACAGGCAGTCAGTCATGCGCACATTGTGCAGGGAAAACAGATCGCTGCTGGTGGATAAAAGAGTTAAGGAGCAAGTAAATCGCAAAAGGCAACAATAATATCTATTTGTTTTTGTTGAATCTGAGGAAAAGAATGAATAGTTTTTGTATCTCAAATCCATTTGCACCAGGTGTGAGAGGAGAAAGACTTTGAGACATCTGTTTTAACCAGATCTTCTTTTCTTGTAACCTATTTAGCATTTGGATTTATGTGGAGAATTTATAATCAGTGTAATAAACTCTTTGTTTTTTCTCTTCCTTGTATGCTTTGGATTGATACTTAATTTAATGTAAACAATCCTGTCTTCTTTCTAATATAGTTGGCTGTGTAAAACAAAAGTATTCGTGTATATAAACACAATGTTTTTGCTCTGAATTGTTATTTTCAGTGTTTTGTTCTCACCAGGTTTGCTAAGTCTCGACTGCAATCACTTATTCCCAACATTTTCTGGTGAAGTTCGTTACTGTGATTCAGCTGTGAATTCTGATTTATCTGTCGTATTTATAGTGCATTATATAGGTTGTTTTGCTTTTACAATGATCAGCAAAGTGAACCAACATAGAGAAAAAATTTTTATATACATATGTGTGCGTGCTTATTTTTAAGGTCAAATGAAAGATGTTTCTGAGTGCAGGTGTGGATATAGCTGTCACTCTGAAGGGAAACAGGGTACACCTCGACAGCTCATCAGTTCAATGAAAAAAATACACAGACGAGTGAACATGCGGAGTCATGCTGGATGCTACTGACGATTTTCAACCATATCTTCCATAATTTAGAGATCTACTCATCTTGACTTTCATAATGAAGGTAGATGAGAAAGAATTTTGGAGCTTACTAAAAGAGTAAAAAAAAATTGAATTCAGAAAAATTTAAGCGTAAAGATCTCCTTTTGTAGAGAAACAATACCTTGTAAAAATACAAATCTAGGGTATTTTTAAAGCAAGAGATTCAAGAATCAGCATTTTGCCTGTTACAGTACATACACTTTACAGTACTTTATTAGTCACTGTCTTCTTTTATTTGCAACGGTTTTTAAATTAAATATTGTTTTTATTGTCTGATTGTAATTAATATGTTTTTGTTGCCTCTTGGCCAGATTTCTTAATCTCAATGGGACTTCCTGCTTAAATAAAGGTTGATCATTATTAAAATAGGATAGTTTGGGGAAGACAAAAGCTGACTAACTACAGAAAATGTTAAACTGAAGATTCATGTCATTAACAAATAGTTATATTTTGACATGGGATGTGAATAAAGAAATATAAATGTGAATGGATGGATAATCATTGAAAATTTTCCTACATTTATATAAACTATACACTGTGATGCCAAATTAAAAGGACCATAAAAACTTAAAACATACTATATTTATACTATATGGTAACATGTTACAAAGAAAATGTGTCTAAAATTATCATTCCAACATCAAGTTAGCAATAAATTCCAATCCTGAAATAACCTCTCTCTACTTCTCTGTAAAAAGGGTAGAAAAAAGAATATATATATATATACATATAAATATTTTTTAAAGTTGAAAGTCTTGGTGGTGTTAGCTTGGCATTTATTCAAGCCATCATTACCTGTAAGCCAAATGCCTAAATAACTTTATCTCAATAGTTTTAAGAAAAATACAAGTCCATTTAACCCTTAAAATCCACTCCCATAAAAATAGTTTTTTGTTGTTTTTAAACATGTTATTCTGACATTTTTCGGATGATGGATGACATATTAAGAAAATTGATCTCACAATTGCATTTCTGAGTATTTCTTTATTTAAGTATTTGTGACAGAAGTATGCAGGGCGGACAGCAGATTCCTCCTCCGACTTCTCAGCAACATGGCGGGGAAATAGGGGTGGTGCTGCTCCAAGCCAAGGTCCCGCCCACACCTCGGAGGCAAATTTCTAATGAACTACTGCTGCTCCAGAGAAACTACAAAACAACACTTTGCTTTTTTAATTTATTTTATTTGTTTTTATTTAGCAAAAAATTGCGTAATCCAAATTAAAAGACATTTTGAAAATAAATCAACAGATGATCACAGAGGGACTTTAACGTAATACTGTGACAAAACAATGTATTGATAAGGCTCAATCCATTCAGACGGACAACTAACCTAAAAATCATTTCATTTTCCCGTTCTATCTCTAACAGCAGCAGCCGTTTCCCCCTCAGGTTTGAGACACAAATTAATGTTTAGAGGAACGCTTTTTAAACGTCCAAGAACCACAATCGCAGTTAATCCACTGCTATCTGTATTTGCTCGTTCCTGATACTGACTCCATTATCAGTCAAAAGTCTGACAGCGGCTTTCCGTTTCCCAGCGTGCCTTTGACGGTCCGCGTCTTAGCATTTTGGGAAAGTCACCACCCGAAACAGGGTTTCGTCCTCGCCATTACTTCCACACTCTCAACAACAAGTGTTATCTTTTTTACTGATACGAGTCTATTGCTAAGTTGCTGATTAGACATGGGGTCACGTCAGACTCCTCTTTCTGTCTGTTTTTTCCATGCACACCTATTTGTCAAAGTTTGTAGCAGAGAAAGTGAACCTTAAGAAAAGCATCAGTAAGTCAGTGTCACTCAGAGGTGGGAAACTTTTAGTAAAAAAAATGCTATGAAACTACTCTATAGGGAACACACACACACACACACGCTGTCTTCTTTTTTTAATTAAAAGCCTGATTGACAACATGGCCCATTTATCCCATGGCTGTTTCAAATTGAGAAAGGGAGATAAGACTTATATTTAGGAGGCCATATCGCACTCATCTATTTACTGTTGGTAATTTTTCTTCTCTCGCCTTACAAGAAATTTCTGGAAAAAAAAAAAAGAAAAAAATTCTTCTCCATCCTCCAGGTTTCAAATCTCCCAATCAAACCTATGTGTCTTTTTGCGCGTCTAAATCCCCTCTCTGCCCCTGGAACATGATGTATAAGAGTGAGAAATGGAGACAATGGATTTTCCTCGTGTCCTAATGCGCTTTCCATCTAAGCTGTTACACTGAGTCAATATCCTACCAGCCCAATGACTGATTAACGTGGCTGTTTTTGCAGTGTTTTCTGTTGCTCCCGTGTTTACTCAGCAGTAGGGCAAACTCTGATGCCTAAACATTGTCATTTTTGAGCCCTGATCCATGCTGGAAGTATAATGACAGACCAACATTAAAGCCCTGACAAGACCAAAGAATCTGTTTCTCCTCAGTCTATTTTTGCATCCCAGTAAGGTGTCACTTGATCCTACCTCCTTCCTGACAGTTCAGTAACGGGATATTATATTGTGTCTGCCTGGAAGATTAGCATAAAAGGAACAGGGAAAGCATTTTACTCTGTGAACCAACAGGAGATATGACAAGCTCTGAAACATTCATGCTCCGCTTTGATTTGCTTGGCCTGGTTTGTGTCTGGTATGTCTAAAGGCAATTCGTAATCAAAAGAGATGTACCCATTTGTTCTGGAATATATTATGCATCGCCATTCATACAGCGCGACTGATGACGAAAGTGCATTTGTAAGCAAACGAGTTGCATTGTTTGCGTTTTTAACCTTGAGAAAGGCAACCTGCGATCATAAAATACTTGTCAGTGAGCCACCCAACTGTGAGCACAGACGCTCAGTTAATTTAAGATGAGCTTGCCGTGCCACCACCAACGTTTTGTCTTCATTATTGTTGGACGTGCACAGATAGACTGCCTCTTGCCACTGGGATGGTAGGTCGTCTTTAGCTGGACTTTCACAGAATGGAAAAACATGATGCGTAAGATGCTTTCCTTCCTTCAGAGAAAGAATTTTTTTGTCATTATAATTTTAAAATATATATATATTTTTAACTTTTCTGTGGTCTCCCTCCATTTTTTACATAACATTATATTTTACTGGTTGAAGTCCCACTCCAATCATCTTTTGATCTATTTTAAAAGGGTTCCCAGTAGGCTGGGGGGTTCTCCAGCAGATTGGGCCCTGTGCTGGGCCCCCTGGCACGGCAGGGGGGGTTATTCTTCTGGCTGGGCTGGAACTTGCAAGTATTAACATTTTTGTGTGTGAAGATCTTTAGACCTAAAAGTTACGTTTGTAACATTTAAGTGTGTCTGTGGACAGGCCCGCCCTCTTAACTAATATCTACACCGGACAGTAATACTGATAAATCTCCAGCAACTTATTGCTTTGAGTTTCTACTTCTTTAATCATTCTCCAAATTTCTTAACCCCCTTTTTTCTCCTATCTCTTCTGTATACCCCTATCCCCCATCTCCAACCTTTCACCCTGTCCTGGTGTCTTCTTCAACAAAAAAAGTATATAAACATAATTAATGCCTCAAATACCAAAGGGGTTTATACAAATATACACCTCGTGTGTCAGAGGATTCATAACCCTGTAATGTGTCCAACATAAGAACCCTTCAGCTTTTATCTGTTGTTGGGGGAAAAGAAACAAAACAAGCAAAACAAGCAGTGCTCCTTTAAATATGATTATGCTGTTTTTAATAATAATCATTTATTAGCCATAATAATAATAATTTTAAAAAGTTGATTTCTGGGACATAGTTTCTGCCAAGTGGCAGTAGTTTATTAGAAATTCTGCTTTGGATTGTGGGCGGGACCATTGTTGCAAAGTAAGTCTAGCTGCATTTCCCATCATGCCTCTGTTTACATGCCCTCCCGCTAGCTTACAGCTCCACATAACATCACTGATGCAACAAAAATGGTGAGCGATCCCGTTGTACAGCTTTGAGCCAATCGAGGAACGAGTGAATTGTAGCCCCTACATCACTACTACAAGGTTTCTCCAACTGCAGTTTTTGTCTGATTGACAACAATGTGAATAAAAATATTCTCTGAAATTCTATTTTAATCTTAATTTTCTTTAAAAATTATGAGGAAAAGACTTAAAACACTAAGAACTATTTTCACAGGAATGGGTCTTTAACATTTAGATTTTCTTGATTTTTTTCAGTTTTTTTCAATCCACATCACGTCCCATCTATTCTATTTTCTGTCATTCTTGAATGACTGACTTAAAGGTATTGGATCAGGTTAGGACTTTTGTATTGTGGTATTGTGTCCTTGAGACTCCGTTCATTTCTCCTACATCACTGCTTTTTTCCCCCCTGCATTCTCCCTCGCCCCACCCCCACCCCTCCAAACAGCGGGAAGATTTTCTAATATCCATTACTTCCACCAGGGTCAGTGCAATTCCACAGGGTTCTCCAAAGACTTGGCAGGTGCCGATAAGGGCCTTGCTCCAGACACTGTATTAACTTAACAAATCCCTCCATGACCCAGAATCACCTTCAACGGCATGGCATCCCACTATTTTCCATAAAACCATTAAAGTCTACCTGGTGTCATATAGGGCGAGGCAGTCGTAGGGGTTGTGATGCACTCTGCGCCGCGCACATCCCAATGCTTTCCTGTTAATATAAAACCCCCCAACAATAAACTATAAATGGAAGAGGAGGACGTTGGGATTCAACACCTGCTGTCCACATGTTGTCTGGACAGAGCTGGTTCATGGAGCATGGATCTCTTATCCAGCCAAGCATATGGTCCTGCAGTTTCGCCTGCACCCTGCCTTTCATGCTTTAATAGTCTCTCATCCGTTCGGTCGCTATTTTGCTTCTAGTCTAACACCGAGGGTCATTTTTGCTCAGCCTCCTGGTGGTTTTATCCGATAATGATACTCGCTTCACCACAGCTCCACCCAATTTTCTTTTACCCGACCTAACACCCGGCTTTCGATCTGCCAATCATGCTTTGGTTGCATTCAAGTGGCAATAGTGTTAATGATTCATTTCCCTTGTAATCCCGGCTCAGGCTGATAAGCCTGTGACGGCTGCCGTTATTTGCCGTTGTTTTCTATTGTTTGCAGTGTTGAATTAAGCCTCAGCGATCCATTCGTTGAGCCCCTGTTAGTGGAAGAAATACTCTTAGACATGAGCTACTCAAAGAGATAGACTAACCATTCTTCACAAAGATCAAATACTGTGGGTTTGGTATCTGCTGGTCTCCAGATGAATCTTTTTGTAAGATAAAAGGATAATTCATTATTTCCAGCAGTGCCTCGCCCAATGGTGGTATGAGTTAAATATCAAATAGTCGGAGTGAAAATTTTGTAAAAACTCCTTCTCTTTATTGTTAAAAAATGAATACATGTATTTATTTTGAAAACTTCACATTCTCTTAGCATGTGTTGCTTATGGTTTTGTGTTTTCTCAAAATAATTCTTAAAAAAAAAACATACTTTCATCAGGATTAGTAAAAAAATACACAAGTTTGATACTTTGTTTTATTTAATGAAGCATTTTTGTATTCATCGTTACATGTTTATTTTATGTGTTCTTGAAAAAAAAAGATTTAAAGGTTTTAAAATTGAATTTATTGTATTTTAGTAACTTTTAGACCACATGAATTTGTGTTTTGCTGCTGAATTCTTACATGTACTCTTTAAAATCCATTCTGCTGCTCTCTCAAACCTTTGTTCTACCAGGCCTGTAAGGGCACTTTCTGCAAAAATGGGGGCAGTAATGCCACAAACAAAGTCTGACCAGGAAAAAACAAAAACAAAAACAATAAGAAAAACATTAAGTTTCGCTAGTTTTCTTACTGATAAGTGTCTTAAAACCTTGACTTCCATTTCTTTCCACATTCCCTCTTCCTCAGATGGGCTATTTTATTTTTGATTGATGTAATGTCACTAGTGTGAAATACTCTTTGTCGGGACCCCTCGCCCTCCTGGGGACACCTGGTTAATCCTGCAAATAACATATGCTTGTCTCAAAGATAAAGCCAAAAAATAAATAAAAAACTGAGCACCAGATTTGAAGTTTATTTATATATATCTAGTAGGGCTGGAACGGATATCAGGGCATTTGGATACTCGCAATCTGCTCCTGAAAATTTAGTACAAATATTCGCGATCTTTATAAATAAAGTAGAGTGTAGTAAATATAATATTTATTGCTCTTAAAGGCAGAACAAGGTTGGATTTTAAGTTTAAAGTAAAATAAAACCGAAAGAGCGGCGCTACCGTCACCGGACGTAAACAAATCTTTGTGTCAGTGAAGCTTCCTGTTTTCAAAGTAAAACTTGCGAGTGCTTTTGTTCAAAAAATGAGACTGAAGTTCTGCTCACTTACATAAATTCTGAAAAAAAACAAATTAGCTTTAACACCAGAACTTTAGCTCCAGTGTAGAAACGCAACCAAAATAGCTAAACAACAAAATGGCCTAAAAAACGGAAAAAAAGCCTAAAATAACCAAAGCAGTTAGCATGTCAATATTACCCTAACTCCAAAAAGACCCCCTTAATTAGCCAAAACAGCTAGCATGTAGCTGAAATATTAGCTAAACTCCAAAATAGCCTAAAAAAAAATCGTAGTAAATGCCAAAATAGTCTAAAAAGCTAACAGAATGCAAATTTTTAAAACTTTAAAAACGTAACTTTTTAACATAATTATGAATAATAAAAGTTTAAGTTGATTTATTCCAGAATAAATCAACTTAAACCTTAAATAGCTTTCAATAATTTACCATCCATAAAAATATATGTTGTCAGAATTATACAAGTTAGAAATGAGCTCAAAAGAAAATGATCTGAAGGCCAGATATAATTACCGAATCCGGCCCCCGGGCCTTGACTTTGACACATGTGCTATTAATGCTCAAATGTATTTATAAGATTTTGAATTAAAGTTGATCATCTCTAGCTTACCATTATGGGTGAATCACCTAAAAGAAAGAAGTCTTGTTAAATTAAAAAAGGTTGATCCTACTTTTGGCAAGTTGGGTGTAAACTGCCAACACAGACTTGTGGTTGTCTGACACCGGAATGAGGTAAATGAAGTACCTAATATTCTAATCATCACAGTGTCTGTCAGGGCAAGGTGAACAACGGCCCGCTCATAAAGACATCAGGCTAAACATCAGCGGAGCGCGCTGTGGGTAATAACAAGTTTCATGAAGCCATAAATCTGCCTAATCTAATGATTTGGCTCACCTGCTGAACCACTTTGATGTGTCATGGTGCCCACTCGTCATTTCAAGGGGATGTGTCGACGCCATGTCAATGCCTTCCCTCCAGTGGACAGATTTATTTCGTGTCTTACGGGGAGCCTGGGTGATTTTATGCACCACGTAGGGAAATAGAGTTGAACAATTTTCTCAGGCAGTTGTAACTTTTTTCACATTAGCTGGTAAATCACCACATACATGCTATCTTAAAAGGCATGCAGGAACCGCAGCATGTCATTCTTGACCCGGCTTGCCTATCATTGGTTTCCAGGTTTCTGGCATTTTTTTTTTTTAAATATCACTCATTAAAATAAAGTTATAGTACCAAATGAAGATGAAACTTTCAAATAAGTTGAAGCGAAGAACCTAATTTTACAGAGTGGAGCAGGTTTCTTATTTGTTTATTTTTATCTGGTTGGCTGCAGTTTCGATTTTGAAACAACTCCCAAACTTTTTTTTGTCAACAAGTATCTTAATGGCAGTTTGAACAAACTGTTGTCAAGGACAAATCTGTCACTGTTTTTTTTTCTGCCCTTATAGCTTCATCTTAAAAATTTGAAGTTGTGGGGCATTGCCAAGTGCTTTAAAGGTCGACATTTCTTACGATGTGTGAGGTTTAAAAATATGAAGGAAAACAAAATAATTTGTTAAAACAAAGAATAAAATAAAACAGAATTGATAAACAAAAAACAAAAAAAGCTAAAATGTGGTTTCTAGGGTCCTAACTTGCAACAAGTAAAAAACTGGTATCAGTCTTTGCAAACATGACACATTTTTGAATGTTTTGTTGTGGTAAACAGGTAAGGAGTTGTAAACTTAACACTTAACTTATCACAAAGTTGAAGTTTATTCACAGATCTTACAGACTCAAATCATCTCTTGAGCTATTTTAAAAGCATTCCAACATGGTCTTCTAATTATGATTATGCCATTTTTAGCCCAAAAAATAATAAAAATAAATAAATTTGAAATTTGTCTCTGTGTTGTGGATGGAACTGTTAAATCAATCCCACCACTTTTTTGTTCTCAGCTGCATTTCAAAAGTTTACAACCACATTATTTATCTATGCCTGATTTTAAATTCAGTTATTTTTACCTTTTTTTTAAGTCATATTCTGATGATCACACTTAATATCTCATTTGAATATTTCTTTTAATATTTGTTTCTTGATTTTAAATTGAATTCTTTTCACCTTGTTTTATTTCTACCTGTTTACCTTTTCTTCTTTTTTAAATCATAAATCAATTTTCACTCTTAATATTTCTTTTGAATGTGTTTTTTTAGTGTTTTATGTAAAGAACTTTGAATTGTCTATGTACATGAAATGTAATAAACTTGCCTGTTTACATTAATCTTTTTCTATACGATCTCTATAGAGAGCTGCAGCAAAAGCCAAATTCTAAAGTGATAACTCCACTATTTAACTCTGTTATCACTTAGTGTCTGTTGAATTTGGAATTGTATCTAAATCTAGTCACAGACAACTCCATCATAGCTGATTATTTCATAATATAGGCTTTCAGATTGCAAGCTCACTTTTAATTCCAAGATTTTCCAAGTTCAGATAAACTTTAATCCTTAAGAGTTTAGATTTGAAGGTTTGTGTTCTGTTTAGTTGTTTTTTACACCTGGGGAGACAAACTGCTGGACTCCTTTTAGTGGAGAAGGACACATCCCAGCAGGAAGCCTAAAAATCACAGGACGGACAGAAAATTCAGCCAGGGAGAACCAGAACCTCTCAGAAGACTTCTAAAAAACAACACATACTGTATAATTGAACATGTATTTGTCGTGCTTTGGAGTGTGTATTCAGCTCTTTTTCTGTATTTCATTTTATGCAACTATGCAATCACGCAATACCAAAATGTTACAATTAAAATGCAATTTGATCTGATCAAGTAAAGTGAACATTATGTTTTTATTCCATTTGTACGCTCCCCAGATGGCTCGACTTCACACAGAACATACATGATGTATTTCTTTTTCCCTCATTTGAAGGGAAATGTCTTGCTATTGTGGGAGTGTGTTATGCTCAGTAATCTACCCCTGGAGAGACATCTAAATTAGAATTCACCAACAGTGACCCATATTACCTCTGATTCAGTTTAAGGGCTGGAGGGCATTCTTATATTCCACCCTCACCATGTTATAATTGTCACGGTGATGCAGTCGGCATGTAGGGCTCCTGAATTTCCAGCAATGTCTGTTTTTCCCTTTTTTAGTTTCTCTAAAAAGGTGAGAGCAAAATACAAAATGTTTGGTTTCCTAATGGGTAAGGCAAGATTTCTTGTAATACAGCTAACTGGGTTACATTTTTAATACAACTTTGTTCCATTAGTTACCAAAAAAACCCCAGATGCATAATTCTGAACCTTTCAGAATCTCTTCCCCACAATCTGAAAGATTTCCAGCTGCTAATATATGAACCCGTGTGTTTACAGACATGAGGATATGTTTCAGACAAACCCATGACCCTTGGCGGGCTTCATTCTCCATGGACACAAAAACATGAATAAGCACTAATGTCATCAGCGTATGGCCTTCATTTCTGAAAAGCATTTCCACTACTAGTTTTCTTTTCCTGTGACACAATGAGACTGAAAGGTGGTGAGGTGGTGAACACTCTCATGGCAATTAAGGCCCTGGTTCTAATACTAGCTGGGTCCTTTGGATGTGTAGGTCTCTCCAGCTTCCTCCAGCTGTCTAAAAACATGCTTCTGCATTGGTTGGTGACACTCAAATGATACCCTTTGGAGTGAATGTGAGTGTCTGACTGTATGTATGTTGCCCTGCAATGGATTTTCAAACAGTCCAGGGTGCAACCTGTCTTTGCTTTAAGGTACAGCCATTTCCACTGAGCCGTCTGGTCTGGTACGGTAACAGTGAGGCAGATTAACTATATTTTTCATAAGAATCTTTCACTTGGTGATACATGCACCAAAATTTGAGAGCAATGATGTTCAAGGTAAACATTAGAAGAAAAACACATTATCTAGGAAACAATCCAAGATGGTTACCATTTTTTAAAATGGCTGACTTGTCAATCCGGGTAAATGCTCTTAAGGACATAGAACTTCAACCTACACAATTTTAAAAAATATTTCTACATTATAGTAGGAATTAATTCTTATGTCCTCAATTTTAAAATTGCCACCAGTTTTCAAAATGACAGCTTCTACCTTGCTGAAAATTGGCGTGTTTCCATAAATGTGAGAGTGGACTGGCAAAAGAATGGTCAAGTCTGGGAAGTTCTTTGGTCAACACTCCCACTCATTGCTGAGCCATGCCAGCATTTGACAAAGTGCTGCTATGGTGAATGTGAAGGACGATTGCAAATGCTGTGGTAGCTCCAACCTCAGCATCATTTTACCAACGTCACTGTACCTCAATGTATCCGAACTACCGTATATCAATGTGTTTCTCTCTATGTCTTTCCAAAACATTGTAACATGAGCGTTCCTCTGACATATTAATTTGTCATTCCCAAAGAGAACTTCAACCTCTTCCAGCTTGCATCCAACACCTCTTTCCAATACACTCTTACTTACTGGATGACACAAAGGAATTAATAATTACACATTAGCACCTCACTTTTTACACCATGCAGAGATCATGCAAATTAAACACTTCAACTTAAGTATATTTTAGCTCTAAAAAAAACATTTTTTCCCACAATTTCAAACCCAGTTCCAACTGGATGTCTCGTGTTTTGCTGCTGACATTTTTTGCAACTTGAAACTGTCTCTCTTCACACAGTACTTGTTATAGCTGCTCTCCTCATCGTCACCTGAAGACATGGATGGTGATAAAAGCTTTGCCATTCAGGGAAAAAGCTCAACAGGAAATATAAACAACCGTGTGTCCACAATCAACAATGAGAGTCCTTATTTTCTATTTTGAATTAATCTTATTTCTTCCTTATTTTTTCCCTTAACCTGTTTCTTTTTTTGTGTAGTTGTTCATCTATTTCTTTTTCCTCTGCTCCTCACTTTTCCCCTTACTTTAACTCCCAAGGATACTGACTCCAAACCTGTAAGACTCAGATAAGGGCCTTTCTTTAAACCTCATATATCGACTGAGTATGCATAAGGAAAATGAAACACCACATGCTCCTCCAGCAAAACCACAGATTCACATCAGAGCTGAAGATGCTCAGCAAAGGCTTTTTTGTTTTTCGCCATAGGGGATGCTCCGAGAAACGCTGAGAATAAGGTTCATATATATTGGAGTGTATCCCAAAAGGTATGTAGAAAAATGTATTTTTCCTTTTCCTGTTAAATAAAAGAGAAAACAACTTAACATTTCTGTCAATTTAGCCCTAACAAAATCAGAAAAGCAGATCTTTTGGTGGGAGAAAAAAAAAAAAAAGAAATGAACCAATGTTCTTAATCCGTCAGCCGTCACACAGGTAATTTATTTTATCGTGACCATCTCTCAGCAGATACTCCTGTAAGCTGTAAGCAGTTTGCCACAACAGCTGTCATTGCTGTAATCTCCGTGGTTGGAGATGGACAGATAACATCTCCAACTTACCTTTTCCTCTGCAACTTTCAGGCTGGCAGGCCAGGCAGGTCTCCAGTGAAAACGTCTGCAACGTGTCATGTGGTTAGCGGAGTTTAGATAAAAGCAGTTCCTGTGCTGAATGAAAATATTCCCGCATTAGCTTCTCCCAAATCCAGAAATGTGAAGCACAACATCGGTAACATCTATTATTGAGACACAGCCAGCTCCATATAAATCCTACAGCATCACTGTTAAGGAATAAAAATACCAACATCGTGAAATTTGTGCTTGGCTTTGCCTCCCAGCGGTATAATTATTATTATTACCAAACTTGTGCAGCAGATTATTATAAGAATGCTGTGATTTTATTTGAAAGCTTTTCTTTATAGCTGAGCCTAATGGTATTCTGTCAGATGGAGTGAAAAATTAACAGTTTATTACACCACAAAGCTTCAGTGCAGAGTGCAAACACTCATCTGATGCCTGCAGTAATGGATATATAAAAAACAGAAGTAAGATCCAGCAGGGAGAGAAAACACACATTCATAACTTGCTGAGAGGCATCTTACTGCAGAAAATGGGAAAACAATATAAATCTTTAATGCTGTGGTTGGAGGAATGACCTTTCTTCCAATTAGAAAGAAGATGTTTGTGTGTTGACATACAGAGGCAATCTCAAATATTACACAGGTAAGCAATCATTCTAAACATTTGTACTTTGCTTTTTTTTTAAAGATATATCTTACTTAAAGCACAATTAATGAATCAATCCAGATGTTTTCCTTCTAAAACTTTTTGAATTCTGAGATTGTCTTGGCATTCTCCGACTCAGTCCACCCTGTGAAACAGGTAAAAACATTCCTATAACTGACTATTTTTTTATATTTGTTAATTGAAAGATGTATGTGATGCTATCAAAATGTAGCTACTTAGACCAATCGTTATCCACCAGTTTGGACTATAAAACTACTTCTCTGCATATTTGGGTGCATAATATTCAGCAACTGGGTGTCAAATGTTACAGGATGCTGTTAATAAAGTTCACATTTATTGTAATACTACCAGTTTCAAAATCACATTTTAATGGTTCCTGCATGAAATCTAGTGTACAAATAAAGTTTAAATCAGCTGCAGTATTTTACAGAAGATGAAGATAAACTTCATTCTTAAAAGTTAAGAGAAGCTGCAGGCAAAAAAGGAAAGAAATTCACTTAAAGTCACTAAAAAACCTTTTTTTTTTTTTTGCAAAAATTGTTCGACCACAATGCATTGTGGTCTCTATTGGCAAATCTAGTGACCATTGATGCAAGTTAGTTTTTTGCAAAGACTTCTGGGAAATTTCTAGTGCTCTAGATTTTGAAATTGTAGATTGGGACAGCACTAGAAAATGGAGAACGCACTATATAGTGAGTATGGAAGGAATTCGGACACAGCCAGTGTCTTCAAATCCATCCTTTACTACCACTCGATGACGTCATCAATAGTCGCCAGTCGTCTACGTTAGCGCGTAGCTGCTAGCTCTTGGAAAAAATCTTAATAACTTTTTTTTTATAACTTTAAAAATTCATGCATAAGCAAAAAGTCATACTTACATTTAAATGTAAGCTTCTGTGCTTCAGAGCACACTCACGTGAAGAAATGTGCCATCACAATTGCAATGCGAATAATCCAAAGGAAAAAAAAAATATTCAAAGCAAATTCATACATTTAAGCTAAATATTTTGATCTGGACTCCACAATGTATCATCTGCTCTGCTTTGCATCATGTATTCCTGTCAGAAAGAAGGAATAATTAATATCTATTTTAAAGTTCAAGATTAAAAAATATATATTAAAAATAAATTTAACATTGGTGACCGGAGCCAAAAACCCCAGAATAAACTCCACAAGCCATCTTTCTGGTGTTCAGATTACATCCCATTCACAAAAAGTTCAGGACACATTGTCCTATAAAATCCAAAAATGTTATTTTAGGTTGTAACAGGCTCTTTTTTGCGGTAGTGGTTGTTATTTTTGGACAAATGTTACAAGAGATCCCAAGGTTTCTTGAATTTCAGATTTCATTTAGCCAAAAATGATGCCATGTCCCGGTTGTTTTGATATCGGTACAGCAGAACTGCTATGAAAAGGGCACCAGAAGCAAGTGCAACATGTACTTTAAATGACAACGTAGGTCGTTGTGATTATGTTTCCAACTAACAACCCTCAAAAGGGTAAATCAATAGGTAATTTTGGGGCCAGAAGGGAGTGTCTGGAGTCAATATCCTGAATCAAGTAACACACTGAAAAGCCCTTGGGGGCTTGGTAAAAGGATTACCCTCTGCTACCTTTAAGTTCTCACTCCATAATTGTCTTAGAGCAGTTATGAACATCAGAGCTATGACCAAATCCTCAGCCCTCACTTTTGCCAGATAGAAAAATCAATATACATTTAAAACACCTCTTGCCACACAGGCACATTGCATTCTTATATGACAGGAGACACAAAAGCACACTAAGGAAACCAAAGATCCTGCAATAATCAAACAAATCTACTGACGAGGAATGAACATATTTTAATGGATGATAATTCAAAGGCTTTTCCAAAAGCTTTTTGTTTTTTGATTGATGCTGGGCATTTATTTCTCACAGAATGACTGTTTGAATGCCCCTTCTAGTAATATTCATTTAATTATTTCACAGAAGGCCACGAATGAGTACACTAAATGAATCATGCCTTGAAGTGCGCTTTATCTTACAGACATGTATGGTTATTGGTCTAATGCTTGACAGAGAAGCTGGAATGGGTATTTTTCAGCTTCATTGTGTGTCTCTTCTCACTAATGTTCAGTTTGTGTGAACTCTTAGACACCTTTCAAATGTGGCTAGTTTTACTAAATTCCCCCCCCCCCATTGGTATAGAAAACATGGAACGGAACTAACACCAGTGTATGCTCACCTACATTATTGTTCAACACATCTTTTATAAATGGCTTCTAGGGGAACATTTTAAGCATTGTCGGATAAAAATAGTGTACAGTCAAGACAACATTTGAATAAGTGAATAATTTAAAAAAAAGACAATGACATTTAATGAGGAAAATATTAAAGGGTAACATATCAGGACAGTTGGCAGCTGACTCCACCCTCAGCCAAGATTTGAAAAATGCAAAAAAGGGGGCGGGGCTAACGAAGGCAACACTGTGTCTTCAACAATGGAAAGTAATGCTATGACTATATATTGCAATATAGTTTAACATGGATATAGTGATAATAATATATGTCTATGGTTTCACCACAGAGCTTTTTATGGAGGTCGAGGATTTTTCTCTGTATATGATGCCTGAGGGGGTGCAATATGAGTGTTACAAAACAAATCACCAACGCCAGAAACAAGGGATACAAATTCTGGCAGGGGATACATATCTTGACATGACATCCATGCACAACACGAGGGTTTGCAGGACTGAAGAGGACCAATATCTGAGTGGTAAAAGGACGCTAGCAAAATAACCTAATAAAGGCTAGAGCATTAAACAAAGAATTCCAAGTAAAATGTTCATTGCAAATCCCATTACCAGGGAGGAGTTTGATGGATTTTATGTCAATTGCACTCAAACACTGTTGTCTAACTACCAAGCTCACTGGAAAGTTGTGCAAGCCAGTAGATTTGACAACCGAAGGCAATGCACCTGCTAAAGCTAACACGATGACAACCGATTGTTACAGAATTAAAGAGGGGCGGCACTTTTGTACTGGAGCTGAGAGCATGATGACTTGAAACTTCTGAAATGATGGATTAACGCCAGTAGACCAAATCACAAAACTCAACTGTAATGCCTTGCTTCAACCTGTAGCGGGCAGCACACAGATGGTTTTTGACAATATTTTCAGGAATTAAACAAGTTTATTTTAAATAGTCAAAAATGCATCAAGGACCAACAGGCAACGCTTAAAAAACTCATTTATAGAGGTCAACACCCCAAAAATGTTGATTTAGTGTTTGGCAACCCTTTAAAACATATTGAAGGTGGCTCATGGGGGAAGCTATGGTCACACCACAACCTGAGTTCAAGTGACCACTTTTAATGAAAAGTCTATGTGAAATGAGCATAAATGAACATCGTGGGCTTCTGCTTCCACATGTTACTAGTGTCCAAGACCATTTTTGGGCTCTACGTACAAAAACGTGAGGCAACTGAATGAGCATTAAACTAGGTTGAACTTTGACCAATCAGGAACTCGGATTTAGTGATGAATGGATGATATCCTCTTACACTCATGGAAGTGCCAACCGTTTGAAAATTTCTAATGGAAAATAATTTAATTTGATGAATAGAGCTGTGAAAGAAAATTTGAAAGATTTGCGTCTCTTCAACATTTTGTGCCAAGCCTCTTCCAGCTGTAGGTGGGCGGTCGTGCTAATAAACTGTAGACAAAGAAAAAAGAAGAAGCCCCTCCCTACTTGTCCAGTGTGAACGCCAAATGCTGAAAACAAAAAAAATCCAGGTTTAGTGCATTCTTGAATGCCATAATACATGCCCGGTGGGAACATAGCACAAGGGAAAGGTGCTTTGAGATTGCTTGTTGTTGCACAAATGGTTCCTTCAGTTTATGGTCATATCCTGTAGATCATTTAAAGTAGCATTTCGTAACCATCCTCTTTGGCACATTGAACTTTGTTCCTGCAGCAAATGATGGATGCTCATGTGTTTCAGCAAAAACTCCAACACCTAGAAGTGTAACTTTTACAAAAGAGAAGCAGCAAGGGAAATGTGTGGTACAGATTGAAGGAAAGCCACTTGAAATGGGGTTGAGTGACCCAGAATGGCTGTGCACAACCAGCATCAAATGAAGGAAAGGAAAAGAAACAGAAAAGCTTTACTGGATGTATTGAATCATTTCACTTTGTAGTCAGTCAACGGACTGTATGGGATCTGTGATTGAATTTAGCACAAGGTCAAAATGTGTTATCAGAAATACACTTAACCACAGACATCTTGAATCATACACAGGACTGAGCTATATTCTCTTCAAAAACAGTCTTAGGAGCTGCAGCGAGGCCAACTCTTCTTTTAAAGACTCTTCCCCTTACAACGTTGTAAGAAAAAGCCAAACTACCTCCAGTGGTTCTTTCTTGGAGACTCAGCAGAATCTTGCACAAGATGCAAAGAACCAAGAACTTCTTCAGGATTGTTTTCACGACATGAAGATCAGCTGGATTACCTCCATTTATGGTTCAAAGTTTGGGTTGGGGACATTTTCATATCACATACATGTAAAGACATTATTTAAAGCCATATGTTTCCGCAAAAAAAAAAAAGACCACCACAATTGTCCTGCCATTAGACAATTGGACAAAATCATATCAATAAAAAGGTAGTTGTCACCTTTGGGTTCCCATTTTGCAGCCTGTCTACTATATAATCTATTAGTTGGAACTTGGATTTCAGCTTCAAGGAGGTACTGGCGTTTTCTCCAGACCATGGCCAACTTGATTTATATCTTAAAGTTGAATGATGGCATTTGGACTTTTTTTTTTTTCTTCAGGTCCCATGATTCAACTTGATGACAATGAC